>NW_028262358.1:18253231-18405549 GCF_047370975.1 Nipponia nippon
AGCCTTTCCATACACTGGGCAGTTCCTATAACCTAGCTCCAACTACCTTTGGATTAGAAAAACCATTTTGAAATATCCTATGGAAGCGGGTCTGCAGCCTGATCTTGGTTTTGATTCCCTGGAGGAAATCTGGCATGTTAAATGTTAGCAACCTATGCTATATGTTCTGAAACTCTACCTGCTGGGCATTTCTGGTCAGGAGAAAGTTGGATTGGTTTAGTGGTGGCAGTCCTCAGGGCTGAACTTCTGCTTAAAGGCAATATTAGTTGCCCCCTCTTACTATTTTTTTTATTTAAATAATTTACATACTAGTGAGTACAGCTGAGAGAAGCCCATTAATAATCTGCACCTAGACAAAAACAGACACATAAATAGAAAAGCATCCTCTGAGCCAGTTTCCAATCACTCAGACTTCAGTAACAGACTAAACAGTTAAACCACAGAGGGAGACATCAGGGGAATGAGGAGATGATGCTGAAGAATACCTTAGGTTCAATGTGAGGGGGCAGCTTATGGGAGAGAAGAGGGGACAATTTGCCCCCTCACTCCCCTTCTCTGCTCCTTTGCAAATTTCTGCCCATGCATTTCCTATGTTAAAAAGAAAATCAGAGAAAAGAAAGGGGAAAAAAAAGTGAGTATTAGACTACTGGGAAAACATAGTCTTCAGAGGAAGCAGCAATACATAATACCTGAAAATAATTGTTCTTTTTTAATTAAAAAACAATTGGAACTGAGGGAACAGGAGATTCAGCTAAGGTATGATTTAAACTCAGCACCTAAAATAATGGGGGAAAAATATATAGGTGATAAAAATAAATACAGGTCTAATATCCAAACTGCCTTATGTACATGGGTCCAGGCCTTGATATCTCAGAGGACTAAATGTTCTTTTTTGCGTGAGCTCCCGGGGGATATCTGAAGGGCCTAATTTTTCACAACCCCATGCTCTCCCTGTTCTTGGAGCACGTCCCTCACTTGGTGCCTGCCCTGCCTCTGGTGACACCCACGTAAAGACCTGCCACGGTCTTCAGCACATGGGTCTGGAGTCTAATTTATATCTGACATTATTGACGTTATTTGGAATAGAGTTTTCCATTCTCTAAATACACCAGCATTAAAGGACCAATACTTTCCCAGTGCTGGCCATTTTGCTGGCATGAATATACTCAGGTAAAGGTAGTTTACTCTAGTTCAAGAAAGCAAGCAAGCTCCACATCACGTATTGTATCTGCCACATGCATAACACTGTCTGCTCCAGTGTTTGGATGGCCATGACCGTGTGCCAGAGCAGCACTGTCTGGCATCACCCCCAGTAATCTCCAGTTATTTTGGTGTCCTGTTGCCATACTGTTTGACTGTATCACACAAAGCGATACAGTATCCAGGTTTCAGCCACTTAACGAAGCTTTGATTCACACACTGGTAAGCAATCGTGTACACAGTTGTACTAGACTTCATCTATTAGATCACAGATGGAGATCCATTTTAATGTGCTAATAGTCTCATTACCTACCCATTTCAACCACGAACATTATACACTTAGAGTATTTGGGGCTCTGGATTTCAGAAGAAATCCTTGATTAAGAGTCAACTCATAACCTTTAATTAATTAGCAGACATCCAAGCACAACATCCTTGAACTTTCAGGAGAATTAGCATGAGATCCGAGCAATTAGTTAGTGCATTTCTGAATCAGACAAAACAAGAGTTCATGAAGGGAGAAAAAAATGTTTTTCTGAAGAGATAACAAGATATAATCCCTGTTCAGGGCTGGGGGGGGGGGGAGAGGGGGGAGAAGAATCAGATGTAAAAGCACTGGTTCTAATTTCCTCAATAATTCCTTCTTAACATCTGGGGTATTCTGTTCTGTGCCTTTTGGATTTTTGTTAAATAATCAAAAAGCTAGCGTTGTCTGAACTGCAGTCAGCTTGGCTGTTCAGGCCAGCTCCAAGAGACTCTCATCCAGACTTCGCCACGGTCATCTCCCAGCAGAAGGTGCAGTAGGACCTCGCTGGTGAACTTCCTTCGCCCTCCAGTTCTGGCAGAACCAGAGATCCCACGAGATCAGATAACAACATGGTTGTGCAATTAAGACTACGGACAGGAAAGTCTGCTTTACAAAGCCACACTCAGTAATCCTAGGTAAATCACTTAGCTGTAGTCTGCACATTTATGTAATCTACCTACCTAATGGAACTGTAATGAGGATTCATTAATTTTTCAAGTGTTTTGAGATCCTTGAATGAAAGCAGGAACTTTTCCTTGCAGTACTTTAACCCTGCTAATTCCAGATGGGCTCAAAAATGAGGAAGCATAGGATGCGAACCAAGCAAGAAGCCCAATATGTATTCAAATCTCAGAAGGAGATTGTATCAGTTTAACCTGGCGGAAGAGCTGGATTTCAGCCATATTTTATACCATCTGGAATGAGAGAGGAAAATGACACGTTCCATTCCCATTCTAGGCCACTTCTAGTGAAATTTCATAACATCTGTTGATGTTAAATACTTCAGACTAGAAGAATCCATTTAAGACTATTTTTTGCAAGACCATACTATTCTCAAAGGTTACCACTTGGATGCATTTAAGGAAACCACCCCTCAGAAGGTTATTTCATGCTCAGACTGGGAAGGAGGATGAAGACAAAGATCTCACTGCTGATTTGAAATGTATAACGTCACTGGGCTACCAGATGATGACATGTTCAAATCCCATTTGTTATCCATGGCCTGACATTAGTTCAACAGATAACAGTGAGTCTGTTTGAACAAAAAATTGATTGAAGGCAACTTCTGCACAGTTTACTATCCAGCCTGTTTTTGTGACACAGACGCGACTGTTAATTCTTTCCCTTCATGGTTTCCGGGAGCCCTAATAATTTGCTTTTACCAAAATCTTCATCACTCTGTGCATGGAAAATGACCTCCTAATATTTGTACATTCTGTCCCATCTTACTCAAATCCCAGGTTTTACGTATTGCTTTTCAGAAGTAGCTTTTGATGTAAAATTGTAAAAGCATTTAAGCAGTTCCCGCTATATATCAAACAGAACTTCAGTACATCCCTTTTTCTGGTAAGCTCCTAATCTAAATTTTGAGTAATATGCAAATAGTGGAAATCAAAAGAAACTTAGCTGTTCAGAAAAAGCCGAAGTTCCTCACATGACAGTTAAGCTGCCTAAAACAGGAGGCTGGAAGGAAATAACGCATTCTGAGTAGCTTGCAAAAAGCAACCTCTGAAATGCTCACACAAGAGCGCACATTCAAGCACCTGCATGTGTTGCTTATCTTTGCGTGCACAGGTAGCCTGGGCTGCACTTACATCTTTTGACACAACTTCATTTGCCATTTTTCTAATAAATGCATACAGAACCAAGTTCTTCATGCCTCCTTAATCCCAGTTTAGACTGGGACCACAGGGTAGACGTAGGAGCAGGAAGTCATTGCCGTTTATTTGACTTTCACAGAAATGTGGTTATGGCATTTGATATACTATGCAGAAGGACACATGGTCTGTAGAGGACAGTGGGAGCAGCCAGTTTTCAGTCCAACTGCTTAGGGGTTCACAATTTTTTATTGAGGTTGAAAAGTTACATAGAATATCTCTATGGACTTTTCCCTCATCTGGGGGAATTTTCTCAGCTATCTTCTGGCTAGCCACACATAATCCTCAGTACCTTTGACTATGTACTGTACAGAGTCAAATTTTTTAATAATTCTGTTTAACTTAACAAAAATCTCACACCACTTAAAAAAAAATTACAATGTTATAGCCGCCAGGGACAATGGGACAGAAGGGCCTTTTGACGGCTTACCACAGGGCAGTTGCAGACTCACAGGCCTCTCCTTAAGACAATAACACAAGACCTGACCGGATATTTTTTTCTTAGCCTGACCTTCAAAAATGATCAGCAGGTTGTCGCAAGATCAATAAGAGCTCAGGCTCTGACTCAAGGATGCAACTGCCCACCTGTAGGATTAGCTTTCTTCCACATGCGGAATGAGGGGTCTCTGCAGAAGCTGTTTAAGTAATAAAGCAAGCTGTCTACATGTTCAAGGGGCTGCACTTGTGCATCTTTTTGCAGAGGCAAAGGTAGTATTCAGAAGAGGTTATTTCACCAAAGAAGGAGGAAAAGAAAAAGAGATCATACGGAATGATCCATCTTCATATAGAAGGTCACAGAACTTTCAGGATGTCCAAATATATATCAAATGAAGAAGATGTATCCCTTGTTCACAAATAAAGAATATGTCAAAGAGTTCAGAAAAAAATTCAAAACATGGCCATAGTTATGCAAGCCAGGCTAAATAAATAAAATAAAGAAAACAAGGACACCCTAAAGGAAACGTCTCCTATTGGGAGACAGACTTAGCCCTAACTTCAAGAAGCTCTGTAAAAGTTTATCTTATGCGGCTGATTATCTCAGTCTCTAAAGACTTCAGTCTATTTCAGGCCATGTATATGTGCTTCAATAGGAAAAAAAAAAAAAAAAAAAAAAGAAAAAAAGAGGGCAGCAGAGAGCAGGGGCGAATGTTCAGTTGCATTGTGTGCAGTATTTGTATCAAACACAAGACACAACAGGATATTAGGATGATAATTTTATACATTATAATGTCCATATGCATATAAACAGACGTCCCGCAAGAGCTTCTTTACTTCTGTTAATACTTTAGAAATTATTCATCTGATTAATGAATTATACACTGAATTTATACATTAATGCCTAATACTTAGGCCCAAATAATTCCTGGACTAATATATTATTTAAAAGTATGTAGGAAGATTAGAAACTGGGTTAATTTACTAGTATCTAGCTTAGAGCTCCAATTTTCTTAAAGACAAATTCAGTACACGAACAGGGAATTGGACACGTGAGGGCATAAACTTTCAGATGTTTCGGTTATTAGAGCTGTTTAAATAGATTATCTATATAAAATGGAGACTAAAGAATAAGCTATACTTCAAAATGGTAAACTAAGAACTAAAAACTAAAAGCTCCTCAGAAGCATTTCATGAAGTTTTGAATCCCCAAAGTAGATTAATATTATCTGAAATAAGAAGAAGCAATGTCCATGGCTGCAGTGACTTTTTAGATCCTTTGCTCTTAGACACAGCAGAAGCTGTCCATATTCTCGTACTCTCTGGCAAACGCAGTGTCAGACCTTGCTCAACAAAAAACGGGGGGGGAAGGACTTTATGTCCCAGTTACATGCAGGATACACTGACAGGTAGGCATACACACAACAAAAATCACTTCCCTTCTGAAGAAACTGTTTCTGTCCCTGCAGTTCAAGGGTGTGATTTTCAGAAAATTATATCAGATGGAAGCCCAACTTCTTTCTCTAAACCAGACCATTTGATTGATTTTAATCTCATTAGTATCTGCAGATACCCTTAACAGAGACATTTTTGCACTTTCACTTCATTCCAAACTTAAACCCCCACCCTCCCCCCCCAAAACCCAGCAAACGTTAGGGACTGATTAAATTGATGCCGTCAAATTCATTGGCTCCATCTCAATTATATTTTCCAAAAATACAGATCAGCTCTGTTAACAATCACCATGTGATGGAGAAATTTGGCATCTAGTTTATATGAGTTTTGCAGATTTTACTTATTGAAGAAGCAATTCCTTTTAATCAGTACATTGATTTAAAATTGCTGCCAACCTTTCGGAAGTCCAAAGGATGGCTTGGCAAAACTTCTCCTAATGTTTTATTTATACTCTTGAAAGTAGTAATACTTTGCTCTTGCTGACATTGTCCATCAGTCCTTCCATCACAACACTAGCTCCATCTTCCCCAGCTCAAAAAGAGTGCAGGGAGGTGGTTATCAATTTCTTTAGAATTCAAGTTTTCCCATAATAAAATACCTTAATATGCTTATTTTTGAGAGGGGATAAGATACCCTAGCCGAAACTTTACTCGAAAAGAGTCTTTGGCAGATAATCAGCATGGAGAATTCTCTCTTCTTAAGCTTTAAAGGCTGAAAATTATAAGCAATCAAAGAACACTGTAAGTGGAAAGTTTTGGACGTTTTCTATAGGCACTGTGATCTGGGCTCCTGTAATATTAGAGTGCTATAAGAGACCTGTTTGAAATACTGCATTTAAATTAATCCTTTCAGTAGCTTTTACACCATGTCTTTTAGTACACGATAAGTTTTACACCGTATCATGTACTAAAACGCGGTATTAGCGCTTCCGTGCTCTGTATTCATTCAGGAGTTACTACTCCATATCTGCAATATACTGCACTTATACAGTGGCTCAATTATTTCAATATATTGCCAGCTTTCAAGGGAAAAATGTTCTTCCCTGGACCCACTACTCAAAAACACTTGCATGTACAGACCAACAATAACGGCTCCAAGGAGAGATAATGAACTTTAAAGTGAGGTCGATGAACCACTGAACGGATTTACTTGATAACTGCTGCATGAGAGGAACTCTTCTCACCTCAGAGTTTCACATGATTGCACCACATCTTATATCTTTCTCAAATACATTCTGAAGTTTCACAAGCTCTGCATTTTAGGACACTGCAACACAAACGGAGCAAGGAAGGGCTTATTCCAGCATTTGCTGTACAGCCAAGCATAAATATTTTGAATTCAGCTGTCCCTAAGTGAGAAAAGGGTAGAGACTATTAAATAGAAATCAATGGTCATGCTTCATCTATTACTTGATGTTTTACTTTTTCCAGGGCTTTGATTATAAAATGCAGCACAGAATGAGCAGATGCGCATCTCTGGCTTTATGCTATTTTTTTCTGCTTTGCTGCCTTCCCTGTTCCTCGCCCTGTTGCATTGCATCCTAGGGGAAAGCGGATGAATTTCTGCAGGGAGATGGTGCAGTCGCCATGTTTCTCTTTTGTCGGACAGCAGCGCTGCGTGCGTGCTTCTCGCCTTCCAAAAAAATACTTACAGACAGGAAACAAACTGCATGGTATGAGCTTAAATCCAGACTAGGTCAGGAATACCTACAACCAATTGACTTCTGACAGTGCCAAGTGGCGTATTCAGTATTTAACACCAGGCTGAGCGAAAAGCATAACGGGCAATTGTTCGCTCCCCCAGACCATCACCACCACAGCTTGCACTCTCCGTAGCAGTCTCAGCAAAAGACTGCGTGAGCTAAGGGTGATTCAATTTCTTGTTGCTCCTAAAAAATAGTCCTATAAAAGCACGAATGAGGTCTCAGAGGCAGGAGCTGGTCATACCACCATTTGTGTTACAGGTCTGCAAAAAGAGTCCAGGATTTAGGAACTCAAGGTGCATCAGAGCTTTTGAAAATTATAGTCTGTGCTGTGTGATCAATCATATCCTGAGAAGAGTGAATGGCCAATGCGAACATTTTACAAACATCCCCAGCAGCGAAATATATCCACCAGCTTCCTGACTACTGTTTTTGAACCTGACGCATGCAGTCACCAGTGATCTGGAAATACAGTAATTTGTTAGAGCTATATACCGAGTTTTATTCAATTGCTAAAGAAAGGGGGATACGAGCAAAGGGGAGTGAAAGAATATTTTATTGAAAACAATACTCCAGATGCATCCAGAACAGTCATCTGGGAGACATATAAAACCATGACATATGGAATAGAGTTTTTGTGTTCCTCCCAAAGAAAGTAAAAATACAATATTGCTTATAATTAGTACAAACAGAAACGAGGTTAAATTCACTGTCATATATTGCCAGAATGATTTTAACAGGCTGAATGAAAAAAGCTTATGTAGGCAGAATTTCAGCTAGCAGAAATATGAGATATTTATCCGAGTTACCAGGCAGTGAGAATGACAGAACCACTAAATTCACATGCAGGTTTCTAAAATTAATTTTTGTTCATATAACGAACGGCCAGATTGCCAACATTGACTCTATGTACTTTGGAGCCACATGCTTCTCTCTTATTACATTGTTCTTATTCTCTTAACAACTATTTTTTTTCTTGTGTCAAACATAATATTTTAGTGTTTCCCACTGATCAGGTGAATCTTTGACAAGGGGACCTCCCTGACGGAAACATTGGGGGGCGGGGGGGAGGAGGGAGGAGAAGAAGCACAAGATAATTTACATAAGTGCATTGCAATTATTTCTCCTTAATTATGCATGCAGCTGGCTCTATTTTAAGACATGCCATTGCATTGCGCACACGAGCACGAAGGGTATCTGTCACTCTATGTGTCAGGCCTTTAACATTCTCACCCACCTGCCTGCGAGTCACTAGCAGCAACCAAAAGAAGCAGTCAGGCTTGTGGCCACCTGCCATTCATCAGTATTGTCAGAATACCGCTCATGCCTCTTTGTATTTCTCTCATGTCAAGCCTTTTTTGCACTGTATTCAAAATAACAGGTCAATTTGCCCTTTACTACTAAGTTACTCCCTGAACTTCTCATTCACTATCAAATTAGCCAGCCTCATTTTTGAAAACAGTCACACAGATCTAAGCTGTCAGTTAAAAACAATTTGAATTACTGCAAAAAATATACACAGTTGTGCTTATATTAATTAACACTGGCTTAAGATGAAGCTATGTTAAACTCAGCCTTAATCTCCTCTCAAATGACACTGCTGTACTTTTTTTCCCCACCCTGAGGAAGATTCTAGTTTTTGTCCCAGATGTTTTGTCCAGGTACATATGGAGGAAGTGCTATGTTTGTCCAGGCTTTCAGAGCACGGGGGAACCTTATCTTTGGTAGAAGATACTCATCCTGTGCACCAGTGCTATGTGGAGATGCTCAGGAGAATGAGGATCTTTCCTTAAGTAGAAGGCAGCACCTGGAAACCTCTGCCATCCACAGCACAACGACACGTACGACAGCTGTAAAATACAAGCACACTAAGTCTGAAGCTTACTAATAAGCCCTGGCTCTACTGTCTCCCCAGAACAGAAAAGAAACAAAAATTGAGACAGAAACTCTCATTCCTACCTGGCAGCCCAGCAGGTCACTCCTGCGCTATCACATCTGCTCACAAATCTCTTTACACAGATGCCTGCATTTTTCACTGCCCTCTGCCCAACTCCTGCAACTTCTTTGGGACAAAATATCTCATAAAGACATTGCTCTCCTGGCCTCAGTACTGAAGAGCAGTCACGATGACCCGACATGAAACTGGAGAACGGTAACTAGTCTAGTAAGAGTTAGATACACCTAATATAATTCAAATAATGGGCCGTTTCCTAATCTGATACCCTATAAACCATTTATCTAGAAGCCAAGGTCTTTTCACATGGAATTCCTATGTATGGACTTGGTTTTTTGGCATTTGCAGTACTATTCATTCCCATTTTGCTAGAAATATCCTGTGTCTGGGAAACGAACTTGCATGGCAGTCTAACACATACTAACAGCAAGGCAGCATCACTACCTTCTCTTTTCTTTTCACTCTTCCTCTCCTCACCTGCCTTCTCCCCAAAAAGAAAAGAAATGGTAACACAGCTGGCAAAACGAGAGTCGGACCTCACCAGAGCTAAGTATCTGTCTTGTAGTGACTGAAAAACGGCTCTCATCAGAGGTCATGTACTTGGCGGGACTAGTTTTCAAAGCACTGAGAAATCCCATTATAGTGGGTAGAGAAAGGTCACTGGGCTTCCACTAACTGTCCTTTCTTATCACTGAAGCTTATTTTAATTTCAAATATCATTGTTATTTGTGTTTCATTTAAACTACGGCGTGTGAAGCTATGAACTTTTAATTTGTGCCAAAACTGACACATAGTCTACGTTGAAAACAATAAAACACAACAGGTCCTTAGATGGCACTAAATTGTTAGTGTAGGCTCCAACCATGTGGTAGGCATTCTACAGGACACTAAAACCAGCATCTATATTTGGTAACACATACAACAAAAATTATTTCACCTAGTTTTGAGTTTTTCCTTGTGATGCTGCTGTGAAAAGTGTTCTGCCTACCTTCAGTATTATATCCTACAGAGAAACAGGGGGAAGAAACTGATGATGCATCCATCCAGTAAAAAAAAATAGTTTTGATCACACAATAAATTGTTAAAACCATGAATGTATCACATAGGTCAATAATTGCCATGGCATTCACCATTGAAAGTCATTCATTGACATAAAAAAATCTAAGGGGTTGCAAAAAAACCAATACACAGACTCATCAAACACCTTGTTGTAACAGCTATTTTTGAAGCAAAGGATATAGGCTATTAGAGTTCAGTAGATTATGAAACCACGCAAAATCCACTCGTTCATGGAAATAAGATTTATCGAATAGCTAGGACACATTCCCCCTGTTCTTTTAAGGCATTTCATAATGACACTGACAGATGAAAGGCTTGGATGCCCGGCTCCTCAGCCCATAACACTGCCAATACTCCAAAATTTATCAAAATGACAATTCAAAGCTATTTGCCCCTAGTTATTATAGAAGGGTCAGTTGGATTTTACACAACTCATCTTAAATGATTGATGAAAAACACTGGAAAGACAGTCAGTCTTGCCTTCCAGGTATGCAATGCATTGCTCCAAGCTGAAATGCCAGACACACCTCAGGATGCAAAACACACTTTATAAAAGTTGTTGATAAAGCATGGGCCTTGGGGAAGCATCATTATTTTTTTGCTAATAACAATAAACATTTTCTATTCCTGTGAAATGTATGTGTATCTGAAAGGATGTTTGAGGAGGAAACAGAAGAGGGCTTAGTTACAGACGAAGGTTAGACTAGAGATGGAGAAGCGTTCAATGCTAAGGTCTTGCAAACAATTCAGACTGTCAAAACGAAACAGTGAATATCTTGCCAGATTAATTTTTCTCTAAAGGTCTGGACTGGGAACTTATTTATTAAAAGGACACCATTTGAAAAGATTTTGGCTGTATGCAATATAGAAGGTAGCATTTGAAGCCACTAGAATCCTCTCTTCTATACCCTTTGTACAATGTCAAAAAGGCCAAGGAAGAAATGACTCCTTTTCCTAAGATTCTTCTCTATTTTCTTAATAGAGTGAAGGCCCGAGTAGAATGCAGGCAGTTATATGATTAATTATACCACCACAGAAGAACGCAACCCAGCTGAAAAGAGCAAAATAGGAAAGCGGTGTTTGTACTTCCACGGCCTGGCTTGCCAATGCCCCTGTCTGATCCTAGGAGGCAAAGGTCTGCAACAGAGCTGGAAGCCATCTCTGTTTGCATTCCCAGCAAGGCTAACTGCATGTAGTGGAAAAGAAACAGCAGTTTCTTATGGCCTTTGTTGGGCTTTTGTTTGGGTTTTTTGGGTTTGGGGGTTTTTTTGGTTTTGTTTTGTTTTTTTTTTTTTCTTTTTATATACAGACAAGGATAAATTTCACAAAGAAATTAGCTATCTTCATCAATTTCTTGAAGTTAATCCCAATAGAGGGCACTTCTTGTCTCCGAGAGGCTTTGTCTCTTATACTCTTAGCAGACGTCTATTCGAAAAACCGCAAACTACTTTACAAACAGTAGAAAGCCCCGAGGTCACTTTTACCTACTTTCCTGCAATGCATAATCTTCAAAATTCATTTCATTTTTTCATGATAATTTCGTGATCTCTTTTGATGCTGGAAATGTTATTTTCTTTTCTTTCCTGGGAGGAACTGCATTTTTAATCAAGCTTCCCAGAAAGAGCTTTTGCTGATCGTAACGTGAAAAAGAGATGTCCGAAAAAAATATACCCAGGAAATGTCACTTCAGAATGACAGAGTTTATTTGACAGCACAGAAGATGAAATGGTTTAGGTCCTTAAATTCTCTCTTCTCTACAGACCACAGAAGAGTGTTCAGAAACCTGAACACTGAAATACGGTTATGTCTAGAGACTGCTTGGCTTCTACCGCACATCACAGGAACATCTGGAGAGATGCAATTAAAGCACAAACAGCTGCAATGCCCCCGCTTGCTAATCTGAATCGTTTCATTGTCACCTTGTGCTCCCTCACTGACTGCTGCATCCACCAAGTGACCTGCATTTTATAACTCACTTCACAACTGCGTTGTATTATCATACAAATATTAAACAGCAGTAGGTTCACCGGCCTGTTAACAGAGTGGGCAGGTGTCAATGGGCTGACCTGCTGTCTCTGTGAGTGAACCAAACACTAGTCCCATGTAACAACCAGATACCCAAGCCATGCCCTAAAGCAGTTAGAGAACTCGTGCATGACTCAGGATTCGATGACCTCGTCAAAAATTTGTCACTCTCCTAATGAGAGGCACTGCTTTATTCTGCTGATGTGCGTGGTGAGCAATCAGGTATGCAGAGTACCGTAAGTCTGAGCACAATATTCCAAGCAGAGATGCTCAGATCACTGGCATTCACAAAAAGACAAAATGATAGAGTTAAGAACATGCATCACAGGGTAACACAGGATAACACAGCACAGCTCAAGCTGCCCTAACAAAGCCTAGCCAAGTCCTATTTGATGATGTCTGCAGTCACAGATCACAGAATCGTTGAGGCTGGAAGTGACTTCTGGACCTGTTTAGGAATTGCGAAGACAAAACTCGTTAAAGTTTTTGGTGTGCCAAGAAACTGACCTGCAGCTCCTAAGACAAACTGCAATGGTATAGATGTCTGCACTTCACATATCCAGGTAGAGAGGAAAACCATGATCTTCAGGTACCACTCAGCTGACGTTTTATTACAGACGTACAGTTCCAAGTGGAGCACAAGAGCTTTAGTGACCTGGGGAAGCTCACTTGACAAAGCATAGGCCTACGGCGGCACTGCTGGCAACGCCACCCATCATCACCCATTGCCAAGCACTGACCTGGCAGGTGGACCAGGCTGAGACTCACTGCTGGTTTTAACTGTGGTAGTGGCATGCATTTATCAGCACTAACAGGTAAATTACATCAGACCCCAAAGAGAGAGAGGAAAAGAACAAACTGAACTAGGTGAAGTGTTCCAAGATTCAAGAAAACAGGAGATCAGAGTTTCTTATCTTCCCTGCAGATGTTCCCCAATGACAGATTACAGCACAACCCATTCAGCGTAACACCTTAGAAGAAAGCAAAATTCGCTTCTATTCCCTACCACTCAGCAAGATTGAAAGGTTCATTGATGTCATTATTTTATTGAAAAATTAGGACCTTGAAAGACTATGAAACTGCTACAAAACTTCACTTTCCACCAATCTCAACTCTAGCAATTTGTCATTTTCTTGGGTGTTTCATTCTTACTTGCTTTGACCTCATCAGCAGGTCCAATTATAAACACTTCTAAAAACTGCATTTCAAGGAAAATAGTTAACAGGTGAAATCTTAGTTGTTTAATATATTAGTAAATACCCACGAGTACTGGTGAAAAATAGAGTCCCTCACTATTGAGACATCAGTTTAAAAAAACAGTAAATCTTCATTTTATGGATGATCATGGCCAATTGTGAAACACTGAAACTGCCCTTATCTCTCTCCACTTCAAAGTGTAGAGCTGCCTGCCTCATTTTCCATTTAGCTAGCAAAAAAGTTGACAAGCCAGTAGTTTATCACCTTGCTCTGGAACCTCCCTCAGGTTCGCCACAGATTTAGTGCTACTTGTAGGAACTGCAGCGTGCTGCTTTTACGGAGTGCCTTTGAGAGAAGAGTTACTTGTTCAGAAATGCAATATGAAAAATAAGACTTGGGAAGGAACCTATGGAGGAAGCTGCATCAAAGCAGATGTGTGTAGGACCAAGTCACGATGGTGTCAGTCACAGCAAGGTACAACTTCCACCACAAGAGGAAGAGGCTGTTTTGAGAAAGGATTCCCGTTTGCTACAGTACAGAATCATAACACAGCATTTAGCTTGCTTAGATAGAAAAAAAGGCTTTAACAGAGAGGCTTCTGTTAAAAACAAACAAACAATTGGGTTTGCCTGGAAAATAAAACCCAACTCACCCAAGGCAGGTGAGATTCAGATCACTAGAGCTGAACTTGCCCCTCTGCAGCTTTAGCTCCAGCTTTGGCTCTGTAACTTTTTACAGAGGTGATTTTCAAAACTGAGCCTTCATGAAACTGTAGCTCCAAGTCAGGCACCCTCCACGTCCTTGGGCACGCACTGAAAGGAAGAGCTGAAACTCCCTGTGTGTGACCCCAGCAATCTGTACCAACAATAGATGCTACAGAGAGCCAAGAGATACCTGCGTTTTACCCAGGGAAGACAGAACTGCTTCCAAACTTGCAGAATTCTGTCCTCAAGAGACACAATGATCATTCCAGGATTTTTTTACAATGAGGGTGGTGAAACACTGGAACGTGTTGCCCAGAGAGGTGGTAGATGCCCCACCCCTGGAAACATTCAAGGTCAGGTTGGATGGGGCTCTGAGCAACCTGATGTAGTTGAAGATGTCCCTGCTCATTCCAGGGGGGTTGGACTAGATGACCTTTAAAGGTCCCTTCCAACCCAAATTATTCTATGATTCTATGAAAATGGAAGTGTCCATGAGGATCTGGAGACAGGCTTTAGTGAAGCAGTGACCAGGGTTGGGAGGTCAGTGATGAGGCTCTAGACAGAGAACCATGTTCCCAAAGCTACCTTTAAAGCCAGGCTTTCATTGCTAGACTAGGGACGTGCCTGGAGCAGCTCAAAAATCACCACATAAAGCTTTTCTTCTTGGAGCGTCAGCATGAAAATCCTGAGGCAGAATACAAGCTTATACTAAGATGGGTCACAGTGCACCCATGAGAGAGAAGTCTTGGTCTTGCCATGAAATCAAAACTATGAATAAAACAGGTGTTTCCCAGGATGCTACCCCAAAGGAACAATCATTGGACCAGTTCAGAGACTAGGAAAAAAATATTTCTGAATTATTCTAGCTTGAACTAACACAGGAGATTAAAAAGGAACTTCCATGTTAGTTGTAAACTACTTTGGATAAGAGTCTTCATTCTGTTTTATGTACTTTGCTTGCTCTTCCTTCGGATAATTCTGTTAATGTGACTATGTGACTTTAATATAATCTAGTCTGACCCTCATATTATTTTTCCTTTCCTTGAGCATTTTAATCTGGACCCCAGTCCATCATCCCCAAGTGCTTCTGGGGAAAGGGATCAGAGTGATGAAAAAAGACATGATAAGAGACAAGATCATACTTCAGCTTTTTGTCTTTGCAGATGGATTTAACTATCACAGATACTTTGGAGCAGATTTTAGAGGCAGGAACAAGGCATTTTCTGTCCCTTCTTGAGTAAAAAGTGGTGTTCTCCATGCAGATGGACATCTTTAGCTGACTTTTTCTTTTCAGAAAGGATATTGCCTCATTTCCCCCCTTCCAATCCTTTTACCCTATTTTCAAAAATAACTTATTTTCACACTCTCAAGTGACAAAAGTGTATTTGAAATAATGTTAGTATCATATACTGAGAACTTTTTCATGGGGCAGAAAGGGCAAATTTGTTAACCTTTTTAATTTCAGGTCTGGGATACCATGTAAAAGTGCCTTACCATGAAGGCATGACCACAGTAGCATAGGCAGGGTAGAAAAGGGGAAGGGAGTTATCCTCAGTTAGGAGACCCACCTCGTCTGTTTGTGCTGTACGGTACCCTGGGGTAAATCAAACATAATTTCATTTTAAGTAAAGGTAAAAAAACTTGAAACTAGATCTTCAGAGATGCAATGCTTAATAAACAGTGGATGTAAAGTTTTTAAGAGGTGACTATCAGAACCTTCCATTTCTGCAGGTATATTCTGATAAGCCTGACAAGTGCTTTCCTCCTGCCACTGGACTCCGGAGAGCTAGCGTTTTTCCCTTTGCTTGCACTAAGACGCTGTTACTCCTTCATTCCCCTTATTGAGCTGACGCTTCCCTTGTTTTCATTCAACTCAAACCCCAGACATAGGATGCCAAAGGTCTAAGAGTTGGCTACGGCAAGAGCTCTTTAACACCCACGCTACAGTGGAACAGCTTATGCCCAAAAGTCCCTTCCACTTCAAGAAGGGAATTCAAGAACAAGGGCTCCCAGCATCTCACATGCTCGTTTGGCCGTGTAAGGACAGCACAGGCAATACTGTTTTGGTCACTAAACTCAGCACCCATGTCTTGTTTTGCTTACCATCTAGACTAAGTGCTGACAAAAAATGCCAGATCGAAAAAACGTTCTGTTTCTTATCTTCTGACACAAAAAATGAGGTGTGCTGCATCTCCCTGTGCACTCACAGCAGATGGTCTGATAGCAAAGAGCAGGAAAGGTGGTTCCTGCCCAGCCTGGCCGTACCCGAGAGCGGGAGAGTGGAGTAGATGTACAATGGGAAGATGCCATTGGCTTCAGTAGGGGATCAGACCCTTATGCCTCCCATCAAACTCCAGTCCAAGGCCTTCAGGAAAACCTGAAAATTACGACTGCACGGAAGAGAAACCCCTGCCTATGCTACAGCCTAAATCTGGGACTTGTCTCCACTCAGTTTGATCATTCTTATGGGGTGACAGTCATTGCTTTCTCCACAGGACACTATACTTCAAAGTAAAGTAATATACTGCCTTCAGTTACACTAATGCAATCCCCTTTGATTTATTTCTTCTACCATTTCAGTCAACGTCCCAGCGAGTCATCTACTTACCAGCTGCACATCTGCTTGACAGCTTTAGGGATCTTTCTCAAGCAATAAGTCCTGAATGTCTTTCCAGGGTCTTATGCTCCAGCTCTTTACTGTTTAGAGGATATTGCTCTATTTATTCTCAGCTTCATAGTCCTCTTAATGTTTATCTACCAACACTGCCATCTTTCAAGCCACTGTACTTACAGATAAGGCCTTCTGCATCTGATTATTGGTCCAGTTATTATTTGCTGTTTTGTCCTCTATATTTAGATGTATTTTACATGTTTGCTGGCTTCATTTCCACACACTATTATCCTTGTCAGAGATAGAGAATAACAGTTGCAGCAATAACAATGATCCTGTAGCCAGCTCCACTAACATTTTGTTAATTCTGCTTCCCGTTCATACCCCCTTAGTCATGATATTCAGAGTTAACAACAGCTTGCAACTTACAGTGAGCCGGAAAGGAAGGATGAGCTACACTTTCACCTGTTGGGTTTTTTTTATTATTTCCAATAAAAATTCTGAGTTATTTGTTGTCTTTTAAACTCGATATTTCTACTAGTAATAAAATACACTTTTAAACTTTTATTAACTATCTAATTAAAAGGGGACCTAGGTGTTTTGTTTTGTTTTTTAATTATGTTTCACTTGCATAGGAAAAACTGGCTAGATGAGATCCAAGGAGAATCTCACTGACTTCAGCCTCAACCTTACACCAAGCGCTCAGTGAGATACTTAAAAGAATTTTATTTTGGTTGTAAAATAAACCCTACAGTGCTCACGCCCAGCTGTGTTCTACTGCAGTCTCATCCTGGTTTTCTCATTGGCCTGCATTTCTTAGAGCAAAAAGAAATTCCTAAGTTTCCCTCAACATCCCTATCACCAGCTTGACAGATAACCCTTAGACAATCCGATCCCTCGGTGTACCAGCGTACTCACTTGTAGGTGAAGTGAGAATTACAGTGCATTTGTGTCTCAGCTGTTCTGCGTTTCCTACCTAGGAAGGGTCTCTATGAATGCATAGCATTACTGCCTGCAGAGGAAACCCGACTGTCCAACTCCTCAAGACTCGATCTAGTGTGTCATTGTCTGTTTTCAAGCCTGAACTGTGCCTTTCATTACACTAAAGGTCTCCCTTCCCATTAATCTTGTTGAGCAGCTCTCCTCTCCAAGCTCTGCTGCCCACAATTTGTGATTCCTTATTGTTGAGCATCCATCACACATAAAATCAGTTCTAAGCACCCCATTACTCACATATTTAGAGATGTCAAAGCAAGGCCTCCATGTAGCTCCCAGAGCACTTTAGAATTCCCTTCTGCTTTCCCATCAAAAAGGCAAAAAGGACACAAGCAGACAGCATCTTATTTGAACTTACCAGGGAGGTAGATTTCCTTATACAGAAAGTTAGGAGGAGGAGCAAGGCAAAAAAGGTAACTATATAGTACAGTTACAGTTAATGATGCATGAACGTCATAAGGTTCAGCTGAGCAAGGACCCAGCCCTGGGTCCTTCAGGTGACTTTTTCAGTGCCAATACAATAGACCTTCCCGTGTCGACCCTGTATGGAAACTAAGGCGAGTTTCTTTTCTCATATTATAATTTGTATTAGACCACTGTGCACAGCACTTCGGGACTTAGAAGCTACCAGAGCTTTCTTGTGCTCAACCTGGTCTTCAGTTTGGGGCAGGGACCATTTCCATAACCATGTATACGTGTCATGACATGTATACATACAACTATGTCCCGATGAGATCAGGGAAACAGGGAAACTTCTGGAAAAAAAATCACTAATATGGAGTGTCTAAAGAAGTTTCATACATTCAAGAACTTCTATTACTGGGATAAGCCTCAGAGGAAGTTGTGGAGCTCGTCTCTAAATAGCACCTCTGAAAACTTTGAATTCACACACTTATTATTAAAAGGGAAGGGATGATCGATTGGTCTCCAGGGTCTATCCACTAATGGATTCCTTTTCCCAGCACAGGATTGCTGTAGCTCATTCATTCACTCATTCGTTCATTCATCACAACTCTGCAGTTGCGCAAACAGACTCTGTAAACAAAAACTCTTCACCATCAAATTCCCACCGTACTAGCAATATTAAGTGGCAAGCATATGAACACCCTGCAGAGAAGCAGAGGCAAATAGTTCATTGATATTTCTTTTTCCTCTTATTGGTATAGTTGATACTGCTTTACAACCGATGTAAAAAGATAGGTTACACTGGTAATAAACCTCAATACATTAAGTCTCCATACAGACTGGTTGCTGAAGGCTTAATATCAGTCATAATTATTATCCATAAAATGTTATTGAATCAGATCTTAAAAGTTAATGCTGCTTTGTTTCAGGAGATAAAGGACAGTAGGCTGGCAAGGCAGAGAAGGAAACATTGGGCTTTTGATCAATCTTTGTGTGATTTAAAACCTTAACCGCAAAAGGGACTCAGCGCTTCAAATATTATCCAAAATCCTATGAGCTGGCCTAAGCAGAGGCCTGTGGCAAGAGTGATTACTCAGAGGATGTTTTATCTTTGAACTTGATACCACTGCCCAGATGGAGGATGTAACTCTTTTCTTGAACTCAGGACTGGTGAATGCTGCCCTTTTAAGACACCGCGTTGCCCCTCAAATTGTAATGCGCACTTAGTGGGTAAATCACCCCAGCACTGAGGGCCTTTCCTAAGCTGCAACCTCCCACCATCCATTTGAGTCCTTGTTGCCCACAGCGTCACCTTCAAAAACAGACATTTGCCTTCACGGCCCTCATGTTAATACAAGAGCTCCGTATCTGCAAAGCAGGTGCCCTGACAGAAGGCATCAGGCAACCGGTTAACGGAGCACGTAAGCTGCCCTAACATTTACAGCTAATAAAGACTGATATCCTCCCTGTCCACAAACACTTTATTCAGCTTTCCACACTCACAATATCACTAATCCAGCTCTCCCTTTCCCTTTTTGTAGTACAGTATTGCAACAGTCTGAAGCCATTATTCATCTCTACAAAGAGCCAAGAGGAAGAAAGCGACAACATGACAGCTGGGAAGGAGCAAAGGGGACCAGTGTGTGCCCTCCCTGCCAAAAGCCACAGTGCTTCCCAGCGAGAAAGAGACCTTGGCTTCTATGTAAAATGAGCCTTGTCTCCTCCTTTCCTTGCTTACTCAGCAAATACTAATCATCACGTGGACACCCCAGTGCCCTGTAAAGTGAGGAGAGTTTTTAAGGTTGACCCCAGGCTCTAGTCCTTTAAAAACAAAGGGAAGCAGGTCCTGACTGACGTGCCAACTCTCAAGCCAGCCCTGACTAGATTCACTCTCCGCCTCTGTAAGGCACCTGTTTCGCAAAGCAACCATTAAATGTGGAAGCTTTACGGAATACGACATCTTTCAAATCTAAAAAGTATGGCAAGGAAATCGCGCAGAAGGGTAATAGGAAATACTTTCAGGGAGATCTATTCTGAATTGTCTACACATAGATAAGGCACAGAACTCCTTTCGTTAAAAATTTTATTAACCTTTTGCTGATGGAAGGAGGTTACTGATTGAGAGCTAGATGAGGTCAGTGCAGCAATTACATTTCGAATCCTCTTCAAACAAGACTCTTGTACAACGTAAGAAAAAAAGTTGACAAAATGAATTGTTACTTAAACTAAGTCTTTTAGAAGAATAATTAACCTATAATAACTATTCTGGCCTCCTCTCCAGCCCTCAAAAGTAATCCTTTCTCATTAGTTTCAAGTTTAATTAGCATCAATAATGAAACCTCCCTCAGAAATAACCATTGCATCATGCTCTGCAATGCTGACATACGCTGCCCTACAAACGGAAAGGCCACAGGGCGACGTCTGAAGATAGGGAGAGGCTCGGCAGACCACAGATGCTCCCGAAACCAAAAGGCAAACAATATTGTAAAAAGCGTGGAATGTGACAAAACCAGATTTATTTGAAAGACAAGCGTCACGAACACAGTGTGGAGCAGAGAAGACGCGACGGTGGTTTTGCCAATAACTGCTGCAGTATTTCCAGTGAGTTACCAAGCCTCTGAACTCTTGCTCAACAGGAACATTTCTTGTTCTTTCTTGGCCTTTTGGCTGAAGCAGAGAGACATCACTATTTAGTATATTCTATATGAGAAAATTGTATTCAGGACTTGCAGTCTAACATAATCAAATAATGCTTTTTCCATCCCTGGCTTCTATGATCTCTCTGTAAAATAGATATGATGCTTAGCATTGTCACCAGGGTGATAAGGCTTAAAGAACTTTGAGAATCTAACATGAAAGAGGCTATAAAAAGCCCAGACATTCTGATGCACCTGAGATAGCCCATTACTTAACGGGCCAGTAGAAACAGCAGGCAAATGCCAATGTACAAGTTGTAATTAGAGGTCTGCTGCAACTTGCAGAGCTCTGAAGGATCACCACAGATTTCTAATAGGTGAAGTCACAGATATTCAGCCGCATGTCACAGGCACTACAGCGACTGCATTCAGAAGAACCATGCGGGCTTTCGAAACTGAGATGGAAAGAAATCTTCAATAATATAAAAGTTCTAGAAAGAGTACGATATATGGACAAACACCATTTCCGATGCGCCTACTGATGCACATCATTCGGTATGTACTTAAGACTTAGTATTACCACTTCCTAACAGACATCAAGAAATACACAGCACAAGAATCCACACACGGCCATATCACAGTGTGCTCCCACCCTCACCACTGCAGTATCCCTGCTTTTCCCCCCCTACCCTCACCACCAAGTGTTCTCTGCTCTTCACCTTACACAGAACCACCTTCTCTCCCTTTGCCCAGCTTGTAACTTGGAGACAGATTCATGGTTTTCTTTCATCACAGGGTTTTGTAAGATATGAGACCAGAGAGAGCTGCTTGTCAGTAAGAAAATGTGGAGAAGCTTGCAGAAAGAGCCTGCACCTCTTTCTTCACGGTGCACTGCTACAGGGGAAATCCCAGTCCAAAATGGATTCAGCACATTCCCTTGCTTGGTCAGGAAAAGGTCAATCTTCTGCCTTGATGTAACCATTGGACTACCACTGACAGACTTTTATGATTTGCAAACTGAACTAAAGAGTTGCTAGAGACAAGTCATAAAGGGGATGCCCCACATTTCTAGAACCATCTAGATGAAAGGTTCCTGCCTTGTATCTCCACTTTCCCATCTATTATCTAGGAAGAAACAGGCAGGCCACTGAAGCTTTAAACAATCTCAAATCCCCCATTCTGCGTTAATTTCTGATATCTTAAGTAGGAAGCCATAAAGGACAAACCTCCTCCCACTGTCTCCATGATGTTTTCCATTCCCAGGACAGCCAGTGCTCAGCAGCCCCCGCTCGCCAACAGCAGCCAACACCTGCAGGTCCTCACTGCAAATGGAGATGGTGCCCAGCTGCAGTTGCTGAATGCACCCTGGCCAGTTGGCCATGGGTGGAGGAACCACAGCCTATCCCAACCTCCCTCGCGTTTCGTGGGGCTGCAAGTAATCTTGGCCAAAGCCTCACAAAGTATTCAAATTGCAAGTCTAAATTCGACTATTTGCCTTCAAGGCAAGGGGTGTTTTCATAGTCAAAGGTAGGGCTCATCATTTTTCAAAAAAACCCAGAAACTCAATCTCTTGTAGCATCAAACAAAACTGATGCCACTTTTAAGCTTCAGAAGTTTGCTATCACTGAAGTGAAGGAAACAGCAGCCCTATGATTAGCACTGCAGAGATGGTAATAAATCAATATGGTAGGCTGTTTCAGCTTTTCCCTTAGAAATCTGAGAGTTCAGACTGCACCTTATTGTCTTTACTGAGGTTCTTAGAAAGTAAAAGCACTAGTAATCCACAAAAAATAGCACCTTCTACCAATGGAGTTCAAAAGCAGTCGAAAGTACCCTTGCTTTGCAAAGGAAGTACCTGCCACAAAGTATTTTGTGTCGCAAGGCATGTCAACGACAGAGCTGCGTATACACAACGCCTCTTCCGAGCCCAGTTCCTCATGTGATTCTCTCCTCCTCCCTGCTCACTCCGTGCCACAGTCACTGAGGACAGACCCAATACTGCAAGATAATTAAGTTGGAAGGCAAAGCAGAACTCTATTCTTGCAGCTACCTACTGAAGTTCTTTGGCAAAAGGCAAAATAAATGCAAAATATTAACTGATAGGCTGTTTTCAAACCACAAGGATCACTTCACATTCAGTACCTATTTTTCCATGCTCGATTCCATCTTTGTACAATAGTTTACCATCTTCTTTAAAACAGTTGTTGTTAGAAACTTGTCTGAAGTCTGTTTGCAGCCAGCCACCAGCTCTTTCTACTGGATGCAGCTAGAAAACATCAGCGACATGTCATAGATCCTACACGACTAACAAGGGAAGATGATTCTCCCTCACTACAACTGACATGGTTTATAGCTTCTGAAAGTAGAGATATCTAAGTCCTATCTATGCTGTCACAGGGAATTTCTGAGTAGCCATGCTAAGCAGGATAGTGACAACCATGAAGCTACTCAGCCGCCTCAGTCATAAATCAAAACACTCATGTAAATTAGACTTTAGTCTCAAAATGTGTTTCTTGCCTAAATATTTAAACACATAAATAACCTCCAGCCATTCCAGCTTGTCACTTTAAGCTTTCTGACATTTATTGTTCGCAAGAAAAGAAAGGTCAGACTTATCAAATCTGCATTTATGTTTCCATGACATTTTTCTCCAACCAAATTTTTCTGAATTAGAGAAGCAAGACAAATCTGGCGCATTTCATAAAGGACCTTTCTCAGCTCAGCGCTGCGGTCTCAGCAGCCCCATTGAGCTTAGAAGTGGCTTCTCAGGAGGCAGATGCTGTGGCTCTGTAGACAGAAAGAGGCAACCTGAATTGCTGTTTGCTGTTAGGTAAATCACTTGTGCCAAAAAAGTAGATCTCCTGGTCTCAGTACTCTAGGTCTGGGTAGCCCGAGCGGATGCTTCGGTACGAGAATTAAAGACAGGAAAAGTCCAGGCACAGCACGGAATTTGCTGCCGCTTGGGAAGAAAATCACAACGTGGACTCCCAAAACACCATCACCCCAAATGAGTTAGCACTGGTAAAAAGGCGATACCGGTTAGCACTGAAAAGACGATACCTTCTTTACTATGATGAGGCTCATTTATTTGGGAATTTTGTGAGTAAGTGCTAAATACTGCCAATCTCCCCTCACTTTTTCCACTTTTTTTTTGGCTAATTCACAAACATTGTCACAAACACAGATTTTATGTCCTATTGTGTGAGATGTGCAGCGAACAAAATGACCAGGTTCCTCCAGGATACAATTCAATCAGACGCTGCAAAACCATCTTTGATTTTGAAGAATGTCTCTGCATTTGTATAATAAAGCACTTAAGTCTCCCAATGCACTTCTTTGCTGTAGGTATTTATTCCCTGGTTTTAAGGACGGAGAAATAAAAGCACAGCAAGTTCAAAGAAAACACCTTTTTAAAATGTGGCATAAATGTTCATTCAAATAAAAAAAAATAAACATAATAAACTGATACTTGTGTTCCTTTTGGTGTTTGTTTATGGATATTTTACTGAACACGCTTATGAATAAGAACATTTGTAAGAAAAATGAGCCTAAAAGTACACAAATTTGCAGAAAAAAGACACAGAAATCATAAACACTTTGTGCATAATCCTGACTCCCATTGAAAATCAGCAACACCACATAACTCTGGTTCAAGCAAAACCATGTGGAACAGCGATCATGACATGTTTTCTGTGAACCACTCAAAGATTGAGCATAATTTCTAACATTATCTGCCAAATAATTGGCAACAAATTTGCAAAGCCCTAAATTTTTGTGCTCAGCATGGAAATAGTGAACAAGGCACCATCAGTCAAGAGAGTCATATGCTATGAGTTTTCTTGGTGCTGGCGGAGTAGGAAAGTGACTTGGACAAGAACAGGCAGGACAGCAGCAGGACCAAGGATCGTCCCGCCCATGAAGCCACCCATCACTAGGCAATCGGGTTCCTCTTCGAGAGGCATTTACAGTTCAAGAAGAGGCACTGTGGACTGACTAAATCCTCATTTCTGGAGAGCACCAGTGGCTGGAGGTCTAGGGGGAGGTGCTACAGACCTAATACTTAGGGCAGGAAGGACTGGGAGAAAATGCTCCTAAGCACACTTAGGATTCGCTGTGATTTAGCAACTGGCAATCAGCATGCAGCACACTGGCACCCACGGCAAGCCAAGGGTAGAAAAGGAAAACCTCAATTTGCACCAGTTCATGTCTAGAGTAAACTCAAGTGCAACTCAGGCCCATCCTTAAGCTCTGGACTGGCACAGCTGGCCTGATAGCCGAGCCAAAGTGCAAAACCCCAGCAGAAAAGAGCAAAACCACTTGCGCTACCATGAAAACCTTTCAGAAGCTCTACTGCAATGCTTCATTCTTATTCACCAAGTTTTGCCACTGATTTACCAGAAGAGCAAGATCAGATCTCAGATGTCACATACAGTCGAGGATGAGAGAAAAACAGCAAGCTGCTGGAAAGTGACTGATGTCTTTTACCAGTTTTTCTGCTCAGTATGGCACAACTCCAAACTTTGTTCTTTGAAAGCAGAAAAACAAAACCAATAAATAATGAAAGAAAAATATAACTAAGAGACCTTGGTTAAATGCTGGTACCTCTAAAATATGCAGAAAGAATTCTGCGGACTATACTACAGTCAGATTTCAGCTTGGAGCTCTATTTTCATTTACAAAATTTCCATTTTCAAAACCACATTTTCATCTAGTCTGAAGTTTTCTGATCTTTAGGCAAAGGGTTCCTCTTGCAAATGAGTTCTGGTGCATGGTAGCAGTACCCTAAAGATGTAAAGCCTAATTGCCTCAGCATTGTAATAGCATCGGTATGTAGTGAATGCAGACAGTTTCAGGGAGAATACATGTGGCAAGTTAATAAAATTTTAGATGAAGGCCACAGTGCAGGAGTAATATTTCGCCTAGCCAGAGGATGAAAAGTTATGCATTGCTATTTAAAAAATATAATTGGAATGTTAAATCTATTTCATGAATGAAAGTACCTTGACCTTTAGAGGGGGAAATGACTCATTTTCATCCCCGTATGCCCCTTTTTAACATACGCTTCCCACCTTTGCATATGTAAGTAGCAATTAGTTCTCAAGGGAAGTTATTTTACGGCCATTTCAGCTTATTAAACTTCCTGAGTAAACTCACAAGGAACCTATTTAGCAACATTTGTGGCTCAGGTGCCCTACAGTAAGTGGACTGGTTACCTGTGATGTTAACATGACAAAATCCAAACGCCAATGCAGGCTGAGGATGCAGGGGCTCTGGATCACTATGGAGCCCGTTCGAGTGTAGAGCACTCACCTTGGACTGACCCCAACCTGGGCCTACCCACGCCATATTATCCGTGGGGTGGATTTGCCAAGAAGGCCCCCACAAGACCTCTGCACAACATGTGCTACCCTATCTGATCTTAAAAGTCATGGGAGTAATTTTGGCCCAGCAGCAGAGGATCAGCCATGCAAGGGGCGGTCAATGCTGATGCTCAGACAGTTCTTTAATTGACAGTCTCAATATAGAGGCTGTATCAGTTTTAGGATTTTTTCCAAGAACACTCACTAACCTGTCCAGACAGTATACTGCTACAGAGACCCACTGTTTTTTGACACGAGAGAGCAAATCCTCTAAGACCAGAACTAAAACTGGCCAGGACTCTTCTGACAGAAAGGTTCGCTAGCTGTTCAGTTTCCCATGGCAATGTACTGGTTTTGATGAAACTCTTTTGGGAAAGGTTTCCTTGGAGGTAGAGTGGAACTTCCAGTCAAAACCAAAGACGATGACAGCAAACTCAACAGCAACCTGGTAGCTGGGAGGTTCGCCTAAAATACGGGAGATCTGCAGCACTGCGATCCTCTCCGAGCTCACCCCTCCCTTCCTCTGCATTTTTTGTTGTGTGTTTTTCCACAGAAATGATTGAAAATAATTTGGTTTTTGTCCCGGAGAAGCACTAGGAGAAGGAGAAGAAGCCAATATTAATTTGGAAAGCATTTCCAAGAGAGGAAAACTCTCTTTTACCCGATTTTGAAAAGGCCAAGCTGATACACAAATGGTAGATGGGCTGAGGACCGCAGCTTCTCTAAATGGAAGCTTTTTCTTGGAGAATGCTCTGTTCCCATGAGCACAAGTGTGTGAGAGAAATGTGGCATTAAGAGTATCTGCAGGAGAGCCCTGTAGAAATTCCTGTGAACTTCATGGTTTCTCTGTTAAAGCACAGCAGTCCAGTCAGTACATCTTTTACTAATTGTTCAGTAACACACTGAGACAAATTGCTTTACGCTTTGTGCAAACATGCTGTTAAAAAGGGAAAAGATTCACTCCAGTTAAATATCTTTGAGCCAGTATCGGAGAGTGTAACAGTTAAAGAGAATAACACATTATTTACAGGACTCTGTTGTCACCCTTAAGGTCAATGGGAATTCATCCCCTTGCAAGTTTTTCTCATCCTAAAATATAATTAAGTCTCCATTCATACGGAGGATAATTTGGCGAAAATAATTTAGTGAGGTAATTATATCTTTTCCTGGGAAGTACTGCAATCCTGGACATCTCCAGCAGAGGTTAGAAAAAAAAAAAGAAAAAAAAAGAAAGCTAAGTATGTCAACATAAGTGAAGCAGCTTTACATTGTTGATGGGAGGATTGTGCTGTTTGAAATCCATTTCCAATTAGCTTAACCAACGAAGGAAAGGCTCAGTTGCCTTAGGAAGGGCTTTAGTTAAGCCCCCATACACGTTAGCCGCAATGGTGTTAATAACTGCTGGAATCTGCACACTTATGGGCTGGTGAATGCAGTTCGTGCTGTTATCACTGTGTCAGCACATCCTGCTGTCGGCAGGGCTACACAGCACAAATTTAAGCATGGCAGTGACACATGGTGTTCACGTAGGCAGCACCTTCGCAAAGCAGAAGGAATGGATTTTAAATGTTTTTAAACAAACCCATGTTACAAATCCAGTGCAAAGCCATGTAACAGTAGAACTACACTAAGGTGTCATCGCTGAAAAAGCGGAGATGCAATTTTATAGTGACACAACTTATGCAGGTTAGCAACCTTGGTGTAGAATTCAAGAACAGACTAGGATTTTTACAGGAGATTATGAACAGCTGCTAGGAGAAGTTATTACTGTGCTACAGGTAAATGAGGTCCATATTCCTTCCCTCTGCTCCTCCTTCCCCTGCATCCTCTATGACTGACTTTGCACGACTGTGTTGCAGTAAGAACAGCAGAGCCTTGTCTCCAACACGATTTTACAGGGGCATACCTAACTACTACTTCTCTGTCTGGAAAAACATGCATTTCTTCTCAACAGTGAGACAATAGACAACATCCGTAGCTGTGGGTTTTACTAACTTTGGTTAAAGCTCCCTCTGCGTTGAATTCACGAGGTCAGAGCACCTGTTAGTTCACGTGTATACCCTTCACCCAGGTTAAAAACACACCTTCATCCTCAAAGACGACAAACGCACGCCCTCCAGCTCCCTTACTGCTATAAACGCCAGAGTCAAGATGGCATTATAAGCTAAGGCTGTATCTTCACTACCAAAGAGGGCAAAGCAAAATAACTGCTACTCACAATAAATTCCCCAAACAGAAAAAAGAGACGGTGGTTTCCGGTGTCTTTAATTTTTATTAATTACTCTTTTTTTACTGCAGTGTAGCAAGGCAAGACCTGCTGGAAGGTAGGGTGTGTTGGCCTCACCTAGCCACCTTGTGGCAGACACTACCTCTGCGTTATCCCTGCCAGAACTGACACATGAAGAGCCAGCCCAGGTATCTCACTTCAGCCGCAAGTGTAAGACTGACTCACGCCCAGCCCGCTCTGACAGTCTGCTTTGATTTTCATTTCAGGCAGTGAGGAACGAGAGGGGTTCGGTTTGTAGTTATTCAGGTTGCCGGCCCAGCTTTTCAGACGAGCATCACGAATCAGTTGCTCCAACTTTGTATTCAAAGCCCAGCACTGACTCGTCTCACCTCTTGTGAATTTACTGAAGTATATTCTGTGGTCCATTAAGTAGGTGGCTACTCAGGGACACACCATTGACTTCTACACAGCTTCATAAAAGCTACCTAACTTAACTCACTGTGACAAATTATTTGGCCTTGCGGTCCTCTAGGTATTATATTCTTTTAGTGCGAGAGCCTGAATCAGAGCTTGCGTTAAAGGTACAATGCACACACAGAATGGGAATCTCTCTTGATCACCAGCCCAAAGCAGAGCCTTGATTTGAGGTAACGGAGCTGCCCCATACCCTGACTGCAAATCACTGCCATCCAGAACTGGATTTTTAAGCCAGGTTCTCTCTTCACAGAAGTAACAGTGCTACATGAGCCTCCTCAGATGTACAACCTCTTGGCTTACGGAAGCTGTACAGTGCAGTTTGCTAAGGATCCTCTGTGGTTTTAAAAGGGACAGACATTAACTCAGTTCCAGACACATGAAACTCAGAGGAAAACCTGCTTCTTGTGGGTTTGTCTGCCAGCCATTACCTTATATGTTTAAAGAAGAGTAATAATATTGGTACCAATAGCCCACAGCATTAATGTACAAATTTGGCGGTCAGCCCCAGCTTTGGAAATGTTTGTGCTGTTCCCTGAAGTCTGCCTGCACATAACCTTGGAATCACTTGCAGCACTTGGAGGAAGCTTCCCTTTTTAAGATGGCATTATTTTAAGTTTCAGAGAACCCGATCTTGCCATCCTTAGACTAATGACACTTCAACCTTTGGGTCTCGCTCGCGGCTGTCTGGCACAAGCGAACTCCTGGCATTTCGTAAGGATCCCTCAGTGCTTTCAAAACAGCCCCACAGAAGCCCCTCGATCCATTTCGCGGCGGTAAAGCGCAGCCCTTAAGGACAAGCCGTCAGGGGGAGCCGCGACTGCTCGGGGGAGCCGCGCTGCCCGCACCCGCCGGCCTGGCAGCGAGCGGGGCTACGGCGCGGCGGGGCCGGCCCTGCGTCCCGGCGGGACTCCGCGCCCGCGGGGGGCTCCGCGGGGGCGGGCGAGGGGCGCTGCCCGGCGCGGTGCGCGGCATGCAACGCACGGCTCACCTGCCGCCGAGACGTGGAAGAGGAGGCGGGGGCGGGCGGCGCGGATGGCCGCCGACAGCCCGCGCTCGCTGCCCGGGAGGGCGCCGCGGCGCTCGGGCATCAGCCGCACCCGCAGCCGCCCGTCGCCGGCGCGGAGCCACCAGGCGAAGAGCTCGGTGAGGTTGAACTCCAGCTGCGCCCCGCCGGAGCCCGGCGGCGGCTCGCCGGCGCAGCCGTCCCGCAGGCTGCCCTCGCCCACCTCCAGCACCAGCTGCTTGGCGCGCCGCAGCCGCCGCCCGGCCGCGGAGGGCCCGCCGGGGGGGGCGGGCGGCGCGGCCCTCGGCAGCCCCCCGCGGGCGGCGCGAAGCAGAGGCGCGCAGTCCAGCCGCAGGCGGCACCGCGCCGCGGCGCGCCCCGGCGGCCCCAGCACCAGCTCCCGCACGTAGGTGCGAAACAGCGAGGGCACGACGAAGTCCACCGCCAGGCTCCTCCTCTGCAGCCGCGAGAGGCCGGGGCTCTCCCGCGGCCCCGCCGCCCCGGGGGCCAAGCTCAGGGCGAGGCAGGCGGCGGCCAGCAGGCGGGCGGGCAGCCTGCCCCCCGCCATGACCCACCCGCCCGCGGCGGCCGGCAGCGCCCCGCGGGGCGCCGCGCCCCGTCCTGCGCCCGCGGGGCTGGCGGCCACGGAGCGGCGCCGGGGAGCGCTGCGCCGGGCTGCTCCGCCCGGGGAGCGCGATGCCGGGCCGGGCCGCTGCGGAGGCCGGGCCGCCCGGGGAGCGCGGGGCCGCCGCCGGGCCGGTCCGCCCGGAGCCGCCGCTGCGCGGGCTTTGCCGGCTCCAACTACCCGCCACAACGCAGGCATTACCCGGCGAGCGCTGACATCACGCCCGAGCCCGCCCGCCGGCAGCCAATGCCGTCCCCGGCAGCCGTCATTATGCAAATGCGGCGGGGGCGGGGCGGGCGGAGACCGGGCGCGCGGCGGGGGGCGCGTTCATTGAGAAAAAAAATGGCCCGGCTGCCCCCCGCCGCCCGCCACCGCCCGGGCCGGGGCAGCGGCGAGCCCGGGACGGGGCCGGGGCCCGGGGCCTGGGGGACGCGCCCTCCCCAGGCGCGGGGCCGGGGGACCCACGGTCCCCTGGCACGGAGGGGGGGGAGCGGTCGTTTGCGGCCCACAGGCGGAGGCCCGGCGCTCTGGGAAGGGCAGGGCTGGAGCCGCACCTCCCCATGGCCCGGCGGGGCCGGGGATGGGCACCGGCCCCCCGGCGCGGCCGCCCCCCCCTGCGGTGAGGGGCGCGGGGGTCCCGGCCCCCGCCTCTTCTCTCTCCTCTCTGCCTCGCTGTGCAGGCGGTGACGGACAGAGCTGTTCGTTTTTCTCCCTTCCTTTCCTTCCCTTCCTTTTCTCTTCCCATCCTTCCTTTTCCTCCCATCCTTCCCTTTCTTCCCTTCTTTCCTTTCCTTCCCTTCCTTTCCTCCCTGGCTTTCGTCCTTACCTCCTTAAAGACTGACGTCCCCAAAACAGCTCCTCTGGAGGGGGGGAGGGAAAAAAAGGTGAGAAGTTGGGGAGGAGAAATCTTAGAGCATAAGTCATTCTAAAAAAATGAACAAAATTCTTCCATTTCAGAATGAAAACAACAGCCTTAAGAAAGGTTCGTGCAACAATTTCCCCTTTTTTACCTTTAATAAATACAATATAATTACTGTAATTACATTAGTGCTATGCCTTAGGATAGCTAATCATAACTCATTCATATTTCTGGAAGTTGCCTATATGAATTAATGACTTATTATTATCTCTTTAGTTTGATACTTAATGCATGTATATTTTTATAATCCAGGTACTTCAACTATATAATCATTAGAGTGCAATTATTCTGTCATGCAGTTATTCTCCTGCTTATATCAAATTAATGTTAATATACAGATATTGTGGAGCAGAACCACAGTGTTATGCCTTCCTAATTGTAGCGCCGGAGAGCGTAATTGCAGGTGCGATGGTAGAAAAGGGAACCAAGATCTTTTCTGTGCAGAAGAGTTGGGGAAGGAACTTCAGGGCAATCGCTGAACGATTAGTTAGGTAATGTTCTGGGCACAAAAAAAGCCGCTTTTGTGCCGTAGTCAGCCTCATACAGCTGTGTTAATTCAAAGCCCATCCAAGACGGTGGCGTTTCCCCAACTGGCCTTTGGACGTACCCTTCTTTTCCCCCCGCTGTTCTTATTTCACAGCCCATTCGATTCACTTGCCCAATATGTGAACCCTAATCCTTCACTTTTGAGTTTTAGTAATACTTTGGGGCTCAGTCTTCCTTTTGTTAGAAGAGAAAGACGACTGGAAACATACAGAAAATGCATACAAGTGTTCTGTAACATAAAATCCAACATAGAAGGATTTCAAACCCATCTGTATACTTCTTTCAAGCTCAGATTCCTTACTGGAAAAAAAAAAAAAAACACGTCAAATGGACTGAATTAATCAGTCTTTCCATTCAGCCTCTTCTTTTACTCTAGCGGATAGTCATATTAACGTACGCATTCATGGATTCAGAACTGCATCCTCAAGCCTGCCCTCTTCACCGCGTTATTTTGGACTACCGTCTTACTCCACCCGAGTACCATACGCTAGCGAGAGGAATGACAATTGTTGCAGAAAATGGCATGCTAGGCACAGGGAATGTTCTAACAATCTCTGTGAGCAGTTTATTGCGGGCTGTTTTCCTGCTTGTACAGATCAGATTTCCATCAAATGAAGTTGCTGCTGTGGGACTTCTACAGTTTTTGGTATTTTCCTCTGTGATTCAATCAGTTCGAGCCTAACGCTGGGCTCGTTTTGGTGATTGGTAAGGCTCTCGTTGACTGTAACTGGGTAGACCCAGGACACAGTTCAGATTTTGAACTCCGGTACTAGGAACAGAACAATTTAATTGATTCCTTTTTGCCCAACATCTTGCTAAAATAGACCAGGTCTTCTCAAATTTACTCTTTATCCTGGAAATTATACGGGTATCTCACTGACCTTCATCTTAACTGGGAAGTCAAAGTTGGCCCCAGTGGTAAGTCAGGCTGGCATGACTGGAAACTCTGCTCTCTGATGTCTCCTCAGAATGAGATAAAAAATGTGTGGTGGCACACCGCAGCCTTCCCTCACACTCCCCGTTCGTATTTGTGGGTGCTACCTCCTGGAGATCAGTCAGTCACTCTCTCTCTCTCTCAGGCTCTGCCTTCTCTACTACATTTCCCAAAAAAGCTGTTGAGCAGGAAAAGGTTTTGTGATGTGCCTGACCTAGGAGAGAGGGAATGTGTTTCTGGTCAGTGTCACCGGTGTGGGCGCTGTACAGACCCAAGTGGCTCTGCCGCCTGTTTTGGGGATGTTCCCTTGGGGACAATACGGAAAAAGCCCTGAGGTGCCTGCAGACAGGACAAAGGGCGGGTGGTCTTTGCCTGCATTTGGGTGGTGATGCAGCCCTGCATTCCTGAAGCACACGTGGCACGCAATGAAGTAATCTGCGTGGGCTTGGGAAAAAAAGAAGGGTTCCGAGACTGTCATGGCAGCTAACAGACTGTTGTTTAACAGTCGCAAGGAAATTAGGTAGTGCATCAAAGTATGTAGATGTGTACTTTTCCCACTGTATTACATTGTTTCATTCCCAGGAAACACAGGAAGCTTAGAGCTGAAAACTGAAATGAAGAGGTGTCTTTATTAATAGGCTTTAAATGAAATAAGAACAGCTGTTAATACATCGAAAGAGAAGAAGTGAAAATGGACCCATTAATGAATGAAGAGAGGCAAAGAAATCAATGAGGGATCTCCAGTGGTTGAGTTGCTGGGCTGCCTTTTTATCTCCTTTTTTTTTAATTGGTCTTTAACAAGAAGAGTGGTATGGACATTTGGGAAGGAATAGAAGCCTGGCCAATACAGCCGCTAATGAAGGCCAGGTAAGAAAATACTTTGTACAGCTCTGTGATAGGCTGGGATCAGCAGATCCGGACAATATGCTTCTCAGGTTTTTAATTTAGCTAATGAATTGACTGTGTCACTGGCAATGAATTTTGAAAAGCGCAGGAAAACCAAGGAAGTCTCAAAGGATGAGGGGAGAGGGGGATTAAATACAGTACTAACCTTTACAATGGAGGAAAAAAGTCACATTGGTAGGTCTACGTTTCAGCGCCAGCAAAAAAGTGAAAGAGAACACGCCAGACAGGGGACGTCTGTGGCAGCACAGCGGTGTGCAAGAGCTGAGGGTGTGACACCCCTGGAAGGCACATTCTGCTGATAAGACTCACAGACCTCAAACATTAAAAAATTTGTGCCAGGAGAACTGTATTACCTGTTGGGGCTCTAATTGCAACTGCGTAGATGTTGGAAAAGACCCAGTAAATTTCACATACCCACAGTCTAGCAAACCTTGCCAGAACTTCATGGGAAACATTACTAGGGTAATAGAGCTGAGCAATATCACGTGGCCTCAAAATCAGTCAGAAGACTATTGGAAACTAGAGTACCATGAGCGGAAGATGGGTATTTAATAGGCTGAGCAAGCATCAGCAATTGCTTTGTTTTAACATTTCTGCTTGTACTTAGCTGAGAATGTAAACAGTGTCATCTCCTTAGGCAACACTGCCTTGGGAAGGCTTCACCCACAGCCAAATGGGGAGATAGTAATTTGGACAGGAGTGTTGGAGAGAAATATCATTGAGGAACTACGCCAAGCTATCAACAAAGACATAGGATTTAAGAACAGTGCTTTTCAGCTAGATTTGGGGAAGAAATAGCCGCTACTGAGTGTAAGCACTCCTGGTGGACAGAACAGAGGGAAACACCATCTATGTTTTCCCCCTCCCACTGAGTTTCCTATCCAAGTCATCGGTTATCTGTACTCTGGGGGTATGTTAGATCCAAGGTGCAGCGGCAAGGCTTCGAAGCAAAGTATCTGCACGCAACAAACATTGCAAAGAGAGACCTGAGGATGGGGACCAGTCCCAGATAAATTTGTCTGTATCTAGACACGTCAGCTTGGCAGGAAGAATACAGAGGGAACTGGCAATGGGATACGGCGATGTGTATTTTGTTTGGGACTGTGTAGGAAGAGAGCAGACTTCATGGAGAAGCAGCTGTAGTCCCTCCACACAGTCTGTTCTTGCTTCTTAGGCCTGCTGAGCTAAACTGCCCGAGAGGTGTGTTAGACCAGTGGGATCCAGCTGACAGCCCAACCTGTACTTTGGTAGGTCTTCCCTCACTAGGGTTAGGCAGAGCAATTGCTGATCAATTTGCATGCGATTTATGAAAGGCATGGGTTGATTTCCTTACTCTCTGCCTTGCTGCTCAGAGTCCCAGGAAAAGCGAGACTTTGATCCAGTGCTTGTAATTGAGGGGCCAGATCCGAAAGCCTGTGTAAATCTCAACTGTACTGACTTCAATGAAGCTACTTTGAATTTATACTAATGAGGCAGAAAGTAGATTCTGGCTCTCGCTCATCACTTTGTAATCACTCTGGCTCCCCGAGACAAAGGCAGTGAATCAACAATGCTCATTATTTCATTTACTGCTTTGCTTAAGCTACCTGCCCTTTCTTTGGCTATTGAGTGTTTCTAAAGTAGCCTTCCATTTGCCAAGATGAAGCATAATAGCCTCTTTTATTACCTTCTTTTTTTCATCTTCCTCATCATGTCAATTAGTGTGTTTGCATTTTATCAGAGATCCTGCCTGAAAGCATTCTGGCTGCTAATGTCACAATTAGTGTTTCTTTCTGTTGGACCAATTATAGGTGATAATGTTACTATTTGACAGTGTTTGTGTTCTAATTAAGAGCCCGATTGCAAATTCGGTCCTCAATTCCAGCCAAGCTGCCTCTTTTTCATTGGGTATCCCCTAGTCACAGCTTTCTACACTTCCCTGGAATTATACATGGAAAATAAAAATAGATGAGTCATCACTTGTATGAAATATTTTCTCACTTTCATCCAGATTCATCTCTCCTCTTTTCTTATTGAATACTCCAAGCATTTTTTCTTATTTGGTGAGAATCTTTTTCAAGGACAGAGCATGCCACAGATAAAAGCAGGATGGAGCTTTTGAATGACAAGTTTAATCCATCACTTAATGCCCGCACTTTCAAGTGCCAGCCGTGAACCACTGATTGTTAATATCACCCAGCACCAAGGTGCATCAGTACAACAGTTTTGCCCATTAAGAAAAACAAACAAATCAATGCTGAAAATGTGTCAGGCTATAAAATGGGAAAAACCACCCTATAAAGCAGGTTTTGGGACAAAAATGGAGTAAGACGAATTACTCTGTTTATAATAGGGGAAAATGCCATTCTCACTTCCAAAAAAGAGCCATCTGGTGTCATCTTACTTTTAGCGCTATGTAAAATAGCACGGGGCATTTGACAGCATTACTTTTCCTTGCCTCACCTTGCATAAATGCAGGGGCCTGCCTCTAAATCTGCACCAGAGTTTACATCCCTTTGGATGCTGGTGTGCACAAAAGAGGTTATAAAGCACATGGGTAAGAACAGAGCAGGGTGGAAGCTGGTAAGCATCAGGTTTGTGCAGTCCGTGTTGTGATTTTCATACCATGTAGGATCAAACACATCACCAATGAAGTGTGATTTCTTCCCTGATCACCTGATTGAGCAATACACAGGCACAAATACGAACTTGCCTTGCTTCGCTGCCCTCAAGTGAATTGTGCTCACAAGAGGGACAAGGCCAATTTTATGGCATTTGAAGTGATGGTTGAAATTTCAAAAGCAGTCAAGCTAGCTACAACATTCCTGTTTCACAGATACCAAAGGACCTTGCAGAGGAACTCTGTATCTGGCAAGCAGTTTCTTCAAGAGGACTCAGTTGACCACATTAATTCAATTAATAGAATTAATTGGGAAATCAAAAACATTTCAGCATAATGTAATGTGCCCAGTGTGAAGCCTGGTCCTGTGCTGACTGATACAAACCACAGTTCCCAGAAGCAAGGCCTCACTGAAAAGCTGTTGGTGTGGCTTGCTTTCACACTGGCAAGAGCTCTTGCTGCTGAGGTACTCATTAGGCAGCTCCCAGTTGGGTCTTGCCATCTCCCAAATACGTTTATCCGAATAGACTGCAAAACCAATGAAGTTTTGGACACACGGTCCCTGTCTCTGAACCTTACAGAGGAAGAGCAACCTGTAGCTCAGCTTATCTGAGTCCCCAGGTCTAGTGCTAATCGCTTTATAGCTTAAAGGATTTTCCCTGTAGGTGCTCTGGACTTACAATTCACTTCTTCAGGGTTTTAGTTAAGCATATGGCTACAACATACAGACATGCTTATGAAAAGATTTGGAAGCACAATCACTTTGTACTTTGAGCGCTGATGTGTGCAAGGAAATAATAAAATATTGTGTACATTTCTCTGCCTCCATTCCCTTACTGCTGTCACAGGTTCTCAGGCTTTTGAGGTGCTCAGGAATCCTCTTGAGGTCACGGCTTTTCCTCTGACACACAGAACCTGTCTCCCTTGTGTAGCTATGTCCCTTCTCCCTCAGCTAGTCCCCCTCTTAAGGGGGGCATACTGCCTTCCTCTTTCCTGTCCCGACTTCATGCACCTGAAATTCTTCTGAATTTTGTCCAGGTCGCCGTGCTCTATGGCTTTCAAGACTTCTACTGACACATGGTCTTTTTGAATCACCTGTCTGAGACTTTTCTACTCTTTGAACACCAGACTCTGTAGCCAAGCTACACTGGAATGCATTTCACATAAAACCCAAGCATTTGTGATTTTGTGTTTCAGAGCATCAGCCAGACTACCTCCTTAGTACGCAGATATACTCTCCCCAAAATTGCTGTGAATAAAATATTTCAGGTCTGCTTTCTAGGCTTGTGGCTTGGCACATCAGTGGCTTTTGAAACAATTTCTGAATTCCCTATAGGCAGTAATGCTCCTAAATCTCATTCTCTGGAAATGGAACAAGTTCACTGAGGCTTTTCGGAATATCGTGTTAGGATCATAGGTCACATCTTATCTTATTGCAAGTGGAGTGAAAATGACTTTTTCTGAGAGGTGTACTGTGACCTTAAATTCAGGCAGGTGTCTACATCCGATCATTTTGTTTCATGTTTGTTGTGTTATCGCAGAAGCATGATTTTTCCCATTTCAAAGCAAAAAATAGTCTCAGCTATTCACCTTCTGTCTGTGAGGCTAATTTAACGCTGAGTCAAACATTGCGAGAGAAATAATGAACAGTAAGTGCATATGCAAGAGACTTTAGGGAGTGGACTTCTCAGTCCACAGGTAGGCTGACATTTAGGGCTGACAGCAGAATCAGCAAACTGCTTAATGAAGATGAACCCACTGCACTTAGGGGTTGTTTTTCCTCATTGATTTCCTAAAGCAATACTTCCCCAGAACTCAAGGACTGCCCGAGAGTGGATGGCTGTAAGGTCTCCCTCAGCTGTTGGGGCGGGGGATAGTGTCAGGAATTCCTGAAGAGATTTGTGGGGATATTGCCTTTCTGTGTGACAAATCCGTCAAATATTCATTTGCCTTTGCTCTAAACTTTTCAGGTTGGATAAAAAGGACAGTAATACTTAACTGCAGAAGACTTTCTTTCATATCTGAAAAATGTAATGCTGTTGCAGGCACATTTGGGACATGTTTGTGATACTCAGTAGTGATTGCAATGCCTAACTTTAAATGGGAAAATGTTGGCTGGGGGCCTAATTTTTGTACGCGATGAACAAACGCCTTTCCCATTAGCTTCAGTGAGATTGTTACTCAGCATCTGTGAGGTGTTACTCTGTGCTCCCAGATGTTGCTGATGTCAGCTTTAGACACGCTGCCAACCACAGGAGGGGTTTTTTTATTAAAAAAAAATGGAATGACCTCATAATAAATATCATATTTCATCTCATTGTAAATTCAGAAAAAAACAAAGTTCTGTATATTGCAGAGTGCAATGGAAACTGTCCTCAAGAGTCCTCTTCGCAGGCCTGCCAATTTTAATGAAGCAGTTGGTTTCGGATAATATCCAGTGTAGATAATAGGTTGAAGAAACCAGAGATCTGTTTCACCATTTCTCTTGGTGCGGCACGGCTATGAAATCCCACCATCCTAAGCTGGGACTGTTTCACAGGTGCTTTGGGATATATAAAGGAGGAGCCACGCCGTCAGGGTCACAGAGCTCCAAGACAAAGCTAAGGAAGCTCAGCAGCTCTCTTCCTTGAAGCACTGGTGATGCTGAGGACTGAAGGAAGCCCATGCAGTTCTGGAATAATATATGAAAAAGGTACCCTACCCTCATCCCTAGATTACTAATCCTCTCTTCTTGGCAAGTTTTTTCTGCTGGGATATTTACAAAAATGAAACTCATTGCCTATGTACTAAGGTTTACTGAAATTTGAGAGGTTCTGAGATACATCTGCTAGCCACTATTATTAGCCTGATGCAGCTTTTTGTTAATATCTTGAGGGTCTTGGCTTACAAAAGCCCCTCAAATCATTCATGGAGACATACAGACATATTTGTAATTGCTTCTGGTTTTCAAGTAGACACAGACACTAGAATTTTATAAACTGTGTGCATCCTTCCTCTGCACTAACTCATAGGAATTCGCTGATCCCTTCTGGTCCTCTGTTCCTATGGCAAACAAAATGATAGGGCATAAAACAAATGCCAGATTTCCAGATTTTTCAGGTAATGGAGAAAAAACCATTTAATCGAGAACAGGCTCTTTTCAAGAAAGTTCTGCAGCTCTGTATGAAGATATTCTTAGTGATTAAAGAGGGTGCATAATCAGGCTAGTATTCCGTCTGGAATGCCCCTTTTAGTCATCTTTCTATTCCATGTGAAGCTTTAATACTAACAAGCATAAACAAGCTAGGGTAAACCTTGAATTTACTGTTATTAATAAGTTCCAATCTGCTGCAATATCATCCCATGTCTCTCCAGGCAATTAAAGTTGCTTCTTGCTTTTAAAGAAGCTTTAATGGGTGCAGCCAATGGACCATCTATTATCATGAATGAACTCAATTACTATCTTAGTCACGATCAATATTTGCTTACACCAAGTTAGGAAAAATACTGAAAGCTTATAGAGTGGTTAAATGGCTGCTGATGTTAAGACAGCAGGAAAGCCTGAGAGCATTGAGAAATGTACCCTTAAAGAAGTGCAGTTTGTCTTGATATTTCTGAAGTCATCCAGGAAATAAGTGCTGATGATCATCTTTTCTGACACTGATACTGTGAATTTGCATCAAGGAGATACAGACTTAGTATGCCTCTCAGTGGGGGAAGGTTAAAAATTAACTCACTGTTTCCCCAGTATGATGAAGAATGTGTTCTAAGAAGCAAATTCACTACAAAATGCTCTGCAAATAAGGCAAAGCAGATGTACATTCATGTTCACACATGTGACTGGCCTAGGTGGAAAAGCCACTACTGGATAATATCTCTGGGCTATTGCCAACCAGCTCTGTAAGACTTAGCGGAGGAATGCTGTGTCCCAACAAGGTGACTTTGCTTCCCCTGCAAAGGCAGCACACTGGGGCCAGGAGAATTGGTAGTCTCATAATGGGCTACAGAGCAAGTTTCGTCAGAACCACATCAATAGCAGCACAACAGAGTTGTCTGCATCATCCCCATATAACTATTTAATCATTCCAGAGGGGGGCTATTTGGTGATTTGAATGTTGGAGGGGGGAGTCCGGAGTCTCTGAACTCTATGTTACATTTTCTCTGATTAAATCACTTAATATTTCTACTTCAGCTTCCCGTTTTAAAAACTGGCTTCATACTCTGAGAATTGAAAGGCAGCTAGGAAGAAAGAGGTTGCAAGAGTAGGAGAAGCTAACAAAATAGATCCCAGACTTTAGGATAGTTGGTTTCCTTGTTCGTTTGTCTTTTTTTTTTTTTTTTTTTTTCTTCCTAAAGTTAAAGCTACCTCCAGGGCAGTCAGAATGTCGTTTTGCCCTGGAAGATCCTCAATGGGAGAGCCTGAAAACCTCCACCTTTTCCAGGTTTTACTGGCTGTCCTAGATGATTAAGGTTGCCTGTGCTTTAGCACAGCCATGAAAGGCTGACCTATATTTCAAAACAGGCTAGGAGACAATTAATTTCTTCGGGCCCTTCTTGGACGATGTCCCAGAGTATCCATAGAGCCTGCCAAGCAAGCCATCAGCAAAGGATTACAGATTTCTGATGGAGAGGTTTGTTGATGGTCTATTCCCTACATTGCAATAGAAACATTCTGGCCAGGTGAAAGGAAGACAAGAGCTTCCAATTAATCATTTACACTTCACAAATGAATTGTTAAGTAACAATGGGTCAGCCATTTAATCTTACTGAATCTTAATTGTTTGTCTTGAAAATGAGCTGAGGTCGCTCTTGTATACAAGGTATATAGTTGAGAGACTGTTGCAAGTACTAATTTGTATGAGACTTTGCAAAGACGAGAGAGGTCGTGCGAGACTAACATTGGGAGTGACACTGGGCCTGGTTCTCGGTTTCCCTGAGTCCACCGAGGCAGCATGAAAGGGTATCGGCAAGGATGGAGCTTTGTTTTTATCCCCATGAATTTGTCTAGTGGCTTTTTCAATGCAGGTAACGCTTTGTCCAGGTTGCTTTCTGTATACCAAAAGGCTTAACTGCATTCAAAGGGTGATGAAACAAATTCATGTCAGAAAAATGCATCAAGGTCTATTAAAAAGAAAGTTGTGGCTTCCCCCCAAAACCGTAGACATCAGCTTTGGGGGCAAGTAAGTATGATCACAGTAGACCGTTCTGCAGGCTGCCTGAGACTTATTGGCAGCCCTGAGGACCAAGGGCACTAACCAAACCAAAACATCAAAGGGTGGCTTGATTTGTTCAGACCTGAAACAAACAGGCAAACAAAGGAGAATAGTTTTCCAGCATGAAATACAGCCTTATTCCCCTCCTCCATTTCCTCCCATCAATCGTTTTCAATCAAATAAAATGTCAGGTTGTTTTTAGGTTGTTTTTGTTTGTCCTTCTATTTCAAAACGTAAGTGTAAATGTTTTAATGAAACATTCCCCTTTGGGAAACAGCAAACAAACAATTTTAGCCTTCACTCAGAAATGTCCGTTGCTAAGAAATTTAATATCAACATCAGTTCATAATCAGATTTTGACTGACCTAAATCTGCATTTTTCAACAAGTGCAATATTCAAGCAGAAAAGTGTCCAACCCTGAACTGGCACAACAGTTAGAGCAGCTGCTCTCCTGTGTACAGCCTCACGAAGAATGAGATCTGTTCGCTCTTTTCCAAACGTTTAGCATAAAGAAGGGATCCAATTCTATGTCATCATTACGTGCATCAAACTTCAGTACAACCAGTGTGAAGAAGTTTATTTTCACAAGTCAGTGCAGACTCTGGCCATGCAGAATGCTCGCACAGTTTATGAGAAGTGCTGGGAGGTTCTTGAACATTTCTTAACCAGCACATTCAGTATTCAGCTTGACTCTACTTGGATGGACATCCAAGCAAGAAAACAAGAAAATCCTATCGAAACAAGAAATATCTAGATTTTAATCACGTCTTGAATTGCACCGTTTCAATGTATCCTTTCCTTTATATTCTTGAAAACAAAACAAAAAAAGCCAGACGGAAACATGCTTCCCTACATAATTATTTGTTACCATCCCCAACAAATGATTACACACTTTTCTTAGGTATTTGCTTGTTTAACAGTAAGTTAAACTTCGGTTGCATTCTGCACTTGGCACAAAAGAGCCCATGAAGACACTGCCCTTGGCAGGAAAAATTGTTTGCTTTCCTCAGGCCCTAATCCAGAGAGGTGCAGAGCAAGCTCAGCCCCTTCTAAAGTCGAGACAAGGCCCTTGGAGATTAGGACTTCTGAGACTGTTTTATTTCCATTGACTTCAGACTTGCAAGTCTTTGGTTTTCATCTTCCTCTAAAGTTATTTTAATTAAAACAAAACAAGTCAGAAAATTCCACATTTCAGCAAAGCAAGATCCAAAATAGCCTTGTCTCTTTGTGTTTGCTTACTAGGTCCTCTTAGGAGTTAGGCCTCCAATTTAAAAGCGTGTTGCATTCATGTGAAGGGAGAACGGAAATTTCCACTCTGCGAATTTTCCCTAGAATATTTCTGTTGGGAACTGATCTGCATAAAAGAACGAATTTGCCATAGAAGAAAGTATAACTTCCATCTTCCTAATACACATATCCTTTGACATCCAAGCAAATCACACAGAACTAACGTGCTGCCCATGTGGAAAACCCGTGCTTCTACCCCAGTGCCAGATGACTAGGAGCTGTCAGTGCGATACGGTGGTGAAAAGCTAGTCTGATTCTAGGGTGCATCAGGCCAGGCTTTGTCAGTGGAGAGAGGGAAATACCATAAGCAGTGCTGGTAAGGCCTCATTGCAGATACTGCAGTTCATGTCACCTCTGTTCAAAAAAGATAAACTGAAGTTAGAAGAGGTGCAGAGAAGGGTTTCTAAGATGAGTTCAGGAACAGAAGATCTGTCTTAAAAAAAGAGATAAAAAGAGTTTGGCTTGTTTGGCCTAGCAAAACGAGACTAGAGATGGGAGATAATGACTCTTTATAGATACATCGAGGAGTAAATATCGGGGAGGGAGAAACATTATTTAACCTAAAGGATAATGCTGGAACAAGATCAAATGGATATAAATTGGCCATGAATAAATTTAGATTGGAAATTGGGGGAAGATTTCCAGCCATCGGAAGAATGACATTCTGGAATAGCCTTTCAAATAGAGTAGTGATAGGCAAAGAACTTCAATTTAAACTTGTGACATGAGTCCTTGAATAACCAAGTGGGTTTGAAAAAAAAGTCTTCATCAACTATTTGTTGAAGGTGTTGCTTACACTATATATTTACATAAAATTTATTCCATGCTCTGGAGCTTCTACTGATTACCTGCCAGGGATAGGAAGAATCTTTTTCCACTTCATAGATAATTTTGCTTCTCGGGCTTTTTTCCCCTTTTTTTCCTTCACCCTGAAGTATCAGGGATTATCCACAGAGGAAGAGAGGAAGTAGAGGCAGGTGCACAGGCCTTCCTCAAAGTATTAAAATCTTTGGCTTTGATTATGTTATTGTCCACATACCTGGGTTTCCACTGATTGCCAGATTTTATGTCAGTAGGTAATTTCCTCCCAGTTTGGCTTTTTACTGAAGGGCATAGACTTGTCCACCACCTCAGACCACCTGAGAATTTAATCTAACATATCCTAAATATTATTATATCAAAAATATTATTGACAAAGTCAATCTATTGCTTCCTTTCTGTCATAGATGATGGCTGCAGTTGAAAGGCTTTGACGACAGTCTGAAATTCATGACAGGGTGTGAAAAGTGTTGTGTTTTGGGCAAGGGCTGGTGCAGTAAGGCAAGCAGCTGTTCCACAGTGCACAGGATGACACACCAGGATGCAGCCCTTCCAGATTTGGATTAACTGTGAGTCTCAATGCTTTGAAACACAAAGGGTGATAAAGTGTTGTTGCTGTTGCTACAAGAATGCCTCTTACCCAGCATTCATTTTATCCTCTTTGTCTTATGTCCAAAGAGCAACATGTCATGATGTGTGGTGCTGTTTCCTATTCCTTGCATCCAAAACTGAATCAAAATCCTGAGGGGTTTCGGTATGGTGAGACATGGAAAGAGGCAGCATTTTGTCAAGGCAGTAATCATTCTGCATCATCACTAATCAACTGTGCATTTCCCCTCCAAGATCAGCTGCAAGTACATAGTGCAAAGGAAGCCCCCATCTGCATGTTAGGGTCAGTTTTCCACAGCATTTTCCTTTCATTAACTGCTGGCATTTTTATAAGGCAGTCGGACTCATTCTCCAGCCCAGTACCGTCATGCTGAAGCTTCTTGCAAGGCAGGGTTTTAAAAAAAGCTTAGGCAAAAATCAGTCCTGCCTTTCTCTCTGAAAAAGTCCTAGCCTTTCTGCCCATTCTGGATACTATTGCCAGTCTCTCCTTCCTTCTAACCTGACCTGTGTCAGGATCTGACACAAAAGACCATTTCCTTCCAACAACCTGTCTGTGGCTTCCTACAGCTGACTCACTGGTCTTTTATCTTCTTGACCTGCTAATTGTACAGGGCCAGCTGGTTCCCAGGTCTCTGGTCCATGCTGGGGCAGCATACTCCGTTACAATATTCCTGTAGCCCATGAAGCCCATGTGCTTTGGAGCTGATGTTAGCATTTACAATGAGGAACGCTCTAAATAAATTCTTTACTCTTTCCTTTATGTATCCCAGAAGAAAGTTCACTTGGTCTGCAGATCCACTTGGTCTTGCAGGTTTTGCTTACACTGGTAGCCCATTGTTTCCAATACAGACACATGTCTTAGTAAGCAAAGGTTAAAGCATTAAGTCTTTGAATTCTGTCTGTCATGCAAACTCCATCTCTCAACTGCTTTACAGAAACCGGTAGTGTAGTTTCAGAGATAGACAAGACCAGGAACACAGAAGTAAGGGGGAAGGGAGGGGTTTTCAGCTGAGATTTGCGATGAGATGGAAAGCCAGTGAAGCGGAGAACTACAGACAAGCCTGTTCCAGATGGCAGGAGGCGTAGAGGAGAAGTTTCTCATCCCACCTCTGGCCAGATTGCATGGAGGGACAAAGAACAAGCAGTCACTTGACGAAATTAATGGGCATTACATGCAGAAAAAAATAAAAAGAAATGCTTCTCTGCACAGGATGCAGTCAACCTGTAGAATATGCTACAGAGAAAGTCATAGAGTTAAATACTAAGGCTGGATTTTTATAAGAGTTTGATCATTGTGTGATTATGAATAACATGCAGAGCAATGCCAGGTAACTTAATCAAATTTCAAAGCTTCCTAGGATAAGCCATCCCCTACCAGGGTCAGCAAAACATGTGAACCTTGGGATGTAAATGCTCAAACAAAATCCCACAATTAACTGGGAGCATTACAGGGGTGTGTTGCCATCTGCAAGAACTGAATGCTGATCCCTGCTGGAGACCAGGCACTTGCTACACTGACCACTGCTTATGCTGTTTCTCTGTGACCTTGGTGCTATTTGTGCTCGTCAATTATGCTGTTTCTGTTCATCTGGGTATTCAAATCTGAGTATTTCTTCCTTGGTATAGTCAGGGAAAAAGTGATATGCATCCCTATCTGCGCTCCTGGAGGATTGCTGAAGGTCAAAGCTAGGATAACCAGCATTTGCTTCATGCAGGGTTGCTGTTATCTGAGCAGTTCAATTAAGATGAGGCTGAAAGGAAAGCAGCTGGGGCTTTAGAAGCTCTCATCTCTCAACAAGCCCATCTTCGTGCCCCATACGTTTTATCTGCTTGCCTTCTGTTCTCAGAGAGCCCTGGGATTCCCCAAAATGTATTCAATGTATTGGGACCTTCAGTTACTGCCCCCCCACCCCGGCCTTTCCTCACAGGGATCTTTGGGATGTTTCAGGAATTTAGCAGGTTGGAATGAAGAGGAACAACAAAAATTACATCAATTTCATTTGGAAAAAAATAATCATAATTTTGTAAGACTTGATGGGGAAATTCCTTCTCTCTCTTTTTAACCTGCTACATTAATTAGTTACAAGATCATTCTCTGCTCACATCAACCTTTGCATCCGCACTTGACTACCCACAAGATCTGACGCAAGGCAGTTCTTCCTCATTTCTGTGGGTCTCCTGGCTGAACACTCCTGACAGGCACAGACAGCGCTGGGCTCAGCATGAACTGTAGCGTAACAGCTACACACCAGCTGGTGAGGGGCATTACAGCATTGGTGACCAGCTTTGAATAAAAGCACAGTAGTCAAAGCATTTATTCAGGAAGGGAGGGATCAGGATTCATTAGGAATGTGCCTAGAAAGAAACTTGAGTTTGGGTAGCAGGCATGTGTAAAGCACTTCTGTCTCAGCTGAAGCCGTCTCCTGTGCAACAAAAAATGCAAAATTCACATGCCATAAAAAAGGAAAGAGAGAGAAACATCAGGAAAATCAGTGGAAGAGTGCTGGGTGAGTTGGAAGTCAATGGAGCAGGGGAGCAGGAGCATATGCTGCTGGTGTGGAGTGGGCACAAGGGCTAAGGAGCTCAAGTATTCTGCATGCGTCCTCCATTACCAGCTGGAAGCACAGGTGAGAAACACAAGGGACTTCCTAGTGTGTGCTTATTTCGATTGCTACCTCTTTGCTTCTGTAAGTAGCAAGGCTAAAGGCTGCAAATCACATTCTGGCTTACTCTAACTGGGCTAGACTCTAAGGAGTCTATCTCTTCACTTAAGAAGACAAAACCAATTACCAACAATCTGCTTCTGAGGACAAAAAGACCAGCTTGCTAATGAGGGACTAAGAGGAGCCTATTCCATCTGAAAAGACAATTTCACACCATCCCACTGTTCATTTAAATGTCTCCTATAATAGCCATCTCTATGTCTATTAAGAGTCAGAATACAATATTTATTCCTATTTGTCCTATTTATTCCTAAATTTGTCCAAAGTGTGGCCCCAAGGATTTTAATGGTAACACTATTCTTATTCCATGTAATGGAAAAGGAGGTGCCCTCTAGATGGGATATAAGGAATTATACGGTCTGGGTCATATGCCCTACCATGGTCTTCCCATTTGGCTTGGGAGCCATATAATATAGACTGAAGTCCAGAACTTAGGTTTTGGAAGAGAGGGAGGGTTTTATCTATTTGCCACTCTAGTTAGGTTCCCTTTACTAATTGGTCCTCCTTGCCCAGAAACAGGACCAAAAATCATCTATGGGAGAAAATTCCCCAATGCAAACTAACAAAACAACCATAAAAAGAGGTCTTGTTTTATGGCATGCTCCATTGGTATTGCAGCATTCTGCCTATGTGGGCATATTTTCTAACACATTATGCAAAAACAAGTCAGGGAAGATGCTGAGGATTGTAATTTTCTAATTTAATTCTGCCATTTCCAGTAATGGAAAGCCATACCATGGCTATTTATCTTCATAAGTGACAGATGCATTTCATTAAAACTTCCTTAAATAATTTCTCATGGCACTTGAAGGAGGAAAAAAAGGAGTGAGAAGATATCTATTTTGTAAGCACGCATGCATCGATGTTTTGAGAGCTGTTAAACACGCAAATGATCTATGACATTGCATTAAAGAGGTCAAGTAAAAAGACATTTGTCTGGTGTTTTTTGAAATGTTGATGCCTGTTGAACACATCGTGAAACAATCTGACATTGACTGTTGCTGGATGAAAATATGCTAATAATATCACCGTACAGTGATATAATGACTGCCACTTGGGAGAATCCCAAAGCTCGGTGTAATGCTATAACAGACAGACGCTTCCCCTCCAGATACTGCTGAAATGCTGCCATGTAGGAGCAGCAGGACGCGGCAGCTGTAGAGCAAGTGACTCTGCAGAATAGTTTGGCCAAGAAGTGAAGAACTTTGTATTCAGTTGAAACTGCATTTAAATAAGCAACGTTTCAGGGCAGGTGAATATTCACCTAATTTTCTTTCTGTGCCAGACAACTGATAGTGGAGCAATAAAAGCTCTTCTGAAGAAATCTGCATCATGTGCTGATGAACTTCTAAAGGGTGGGCATTCTGTGTAAAGTCCTAGCCCAGATCTTGGCATACAGGAGTTGCAAGGAAGCAATGAAAGCATTGGAGAAGGGAGAGCGCCAGGAGAGACCATATGCCATTTTTCTGTTGTCCTCATATTCCATACAGCTTAGGGAAGCTTGAAGGCTTGCAACAGTTCCTATAGGGTCATTAGGTCAAGGAAAATTGCCGGTGCATCTAAATCATTCTCCTCACACGTTCAGTAAGCCCATACAGAAGTAGGCGGGATGAAATGGTTTAGAGGTAGCACTGTCACTATGCGCTCCTCAGTTTCCCATTTAGAGTAACTTTTTAACTTCGGGGATGGCAAAAGGGGACAGAGTGGCAAAGACAGCCTTGCCCAAACTCCTGTCTCACAAGCCTATCATCTGGTCTAGCAACTGCTGCCCAACAGTGCTGGCAAAAAGGCCAGTGGCTAGGTGAGCTGTTGAGAAAGAATTCACCTCTAGAACAAGGAAGTGCTCTTCCATACACTGGTGGTACGGACGGAGAAGTCGTCATGGTCTGTAGACAATGCTGTTCTTACTCCAGGGTCCCCTTATTAAGGCCCCAGAGCTGTCAAGTGAGCTGGAAGAGTGCCTGGCAGTCCCTGTTGCCATCTCCCTGGCACTCTGCCTGTTTGGCCTCAGCACCTTTCCCTGGCTCTACATTTGCTCTCAGCTCACTGAGCAAATAAACCCAAGTGAATGAGCTATTCAAGAAATGCTGCCCTCTTTTTGGTTTGCGAATCTTGCAATCTCGTCTCACTGTTATTCCAAACTACTCACTGAACACGCTCCATTTGTTATTCTTCCCCAGTGGAACTTGTTGACAAAGAAGTCGTAGTGAGTACTAGAGCAGCGTAAATCAACGCAGACTAGACAGGTGGTCTTCTTCCTGCACTGACTGAAGAAATGCTAACGCTCTGACTAAAAAATGTCACCTTAAAACATTAGCAAATGAGCCAAAGCTTGCTTCCTCCACTGTGCTTAGAAGATGTGGTTTCCGGAAGTAGAGTGCTCTTAGTGCTTTTCAGAAGGGCAGATTCAGTGGGTTCTGAGCAGCATCACCCAGGCCTTGGTACAAAAGCCCACACTTTGGGGCCAGGGTCTGCCTCCTCCCTCCAGCCAACCTGGAACCTGCTATGAATGTCAGGGCACCCACTGCCCAATGCCGTTTGTACTTCCTCAGGAGTCTACCTCCTTTGAAACCTCCAGCTCTAAAGGTATTTTATATCATGGTCATTCCCAAGTTACTTAAACCTGTTTCACAGTCAGCGCCCGGCCTCTCAAATATAGGACCTCAATCAGCAGTAGGAGTTCAGCACATCAGCTGGGGCCAGCACACATACGACTTACCCTTCCTCTTCCCCACTGCTCACGGAGTCAGTCTTTATTCATATATTATGGCAATGCTGTGTGAGAAGGTGAGGCAGAACTCCTGCAGCCCTCTTCCCTTGCTCTGTTTTCTGGTGTTATTACCACTGATGCTTCGTCATGTCAAATTCACGACAGTTGCCACTGAGTCACGATGGCAGGTGGCTCCGGTTGGCCCTGGCTGCAAGCGGATGAGACTACCTATTTGGGCAGAGAGGGCTAGTGCAGAGGAAGTCACGCAGAGAGCGACTCGGGGAAGCTAGGCTGGCAACAGGAGCTGATGTTGTTGGCTCATCAATAAAACCGAGCTTCAGAGGAGGCTGAGCTTTCTTACTCATGCTCTAGCATTCAGAGCATTCAGAGCATGACTCAACTCGTTCACACCACACGGCACTCGGAGACCAGCCACACGGAAAGTCTTTCATCTGCAGCGTTTCAGGTGGGCTGTTCGTGCCACCACCTCTTCCTTTCCCCTTGCGTTTCTGCGCAGGTGATTAGTTAGGACTGACGTTCAGTGCTTCTGTGGAATGGCTGAACTGCTACCAAAAAGCAGAAGTCAAGGAGGGAAGAAAAGATTTCCCTTGCAGTTCATCACTGGCCACACTGTGAAACTTCCTCATTTGAGGAAGTAATTGAAGCTATTTGCACTTGTGGAAAATGGGAGAGACAAAAGTGCAGGAAATTGCTTGTTGTTTTGCTCTCAGCACCACAGCTATGATTACCCTCTTGTTGGATGAGATTCCTTTACAAGAAATGGCTTCCAGCTAAAGGATAAAGAGACCAGTCGGGTTTTGTTTAGTTTGTTTTTTTTTTAAAAAGCCTTTTCATGCTTCCTCTCATCCATAACGACAATCTCGGTGCATGCAAGAAACACCCCATTGGAAAATGAGGAGCTGTAAGGCCCAGCTGAACATGCTGCTCTGGCAGCTTCACCTGTCAGATATTTAAACGTGAGGAGGGTTAACCAGAGCTCTTAGTGGAGCTGAGACACACTAGAGAAAGAATACTTTTGGTCAGAAATTGTTCTTATATGTAAAAATGTAACTGTGCACTTTGTAATAGAAATGACAGATCTGCGCTTTTGCCGAGTGTTTGGAATAGCCAGTAACAGAGACTTCATTAAGGTTTGCCATCAGATGAGGCACATGCAGCAAATACAATAAATAGACAGTCCTGAGCATCAGCCCTCTGACTCTGAATGGACAGACTGGTCCATCCTCCCAGGATGATGGAACCCCAGGGTGGCCCGGGGTCCCTCTGAACACACCCGCAGCCCCGATTTCCTGGAATGCCCCTTGGAGATCGCTGTAGCAACAGTCTGTCCCAAGACCAAATTCCCTAATAGGCAACTGCAAGACTGGAACTGTGCTGGGAATAAGGGCTTTCTGGGAACTACTTTCATGCGCCCCAGGCATGCCAAGAATTTAGCTTCTATCTTGATTTCCATATAATTGCTGGAAATTACCTCCCTCTTGAGGTGCAGGTTCATGTAGCAGTACTTAAAATTGTGACCTGAAGAAACTCAGAGTACTTCATAAAACTCCATGTACATGAAGAGCAGCTCCTGCCAGCTTTTCTGTGGCCTCAACAGAGTATGACAACATTGAAATGAGTGGTAATATACTACACCAGATCTTTGGGTGACATAAATCGGTGGGGTACCATGGTCTTCAAGCCATTAGTAGTTTAAAACCTACATCAGTAGAAGTAGCATGCACAAGGAGAAAGTGTCAAAATTCTATTTCTTTTTTTCTTGCCTATTTCCTTTGTTATTTTATTATCCCTGTCATAGACCCATAGCACTCCTTTCTATCTTATTATAAGGATAAAAAACTTGAGTCAATTTGTAGTACACGATACATTAACTTGTGACGATATCAGCTGTAATGGTCCCATCCACAATGACAAGTAATCGGGTTAGTACTGTTGGATAGAGTTTTTCTTTTCCAAAATGATACATTTAGGTTTTGCATCTGCAGAGAAGCAAGGGAAGAACCAGCAAAGAAAATAAAAGATCAATTTTTTTGGGGGTTGCATAATTTTAATAAGATTTAAATTCTTACTTCCACTAGAGTGGGGCCTAGACAAGTGATTCACTCATCCAAATGCTATGGGGATGAGAGCTATGTAGCAACTGAAATATGTAATCAGATACTGAAATGAACCTCATACAAGTGTCCAAGCCATTTTACATTAAAGTGAATGAGAGCACCTCAAAGCAGTGATAGAAGCACGAACGTGACCACTAGACAGTTTCAAGGCAAGAAAATCAGCCTGGTATTTTTTGTTAAGATGTGATGCTATTTTAAATTTATATGGGAAATCAAATAAATCCCTGTAATAATGCTCCACTGGGTTCTGGCATTTTCTGATTGTCAGCAGAATCCAGTCACATGGATTTGTCAGATGGCACATGAGAAAATGCAGAGTATGGTGGCAAACACGACATGAAGGTAGGAGTTAAGTCCTGCTTTCATTTGTACCATGCACTGCCAGAGGACTCTTGGTAGAAACTACTTTTGGATGTTCACTATGGTATGTGAGATGAGAATTTTATACCATGACTTGCCTTTTAAGGCATGCCATTGCCTATGATGTTTTAAGGGCATCTGTGGGGATATACACATAATGTTTCCATGATGATATATGTGGAAACAGCTCCTCTGAAATCTGCGCCCACTTACATCAGTTAAATGTTTGGCTCTAATTGTGGGTTTTGTTTCTTTCTTCCTTTATCTGTTATTTTTCTTTTTAAGATGCTAGTTGCCTATAATTGACGGAGTTAAGGTTTTTGTTTTCACCTCTGCAGGGCCCATTTTTAAAAGTAATTTTGTAACTCTCTTATTCACTGTCCTTGCCCTCCCTCTTCCTTCTGACTCTGTTAAATCAGACTCCATTTTTCCTCCGATTGCTCCGCACAACCTTGCATTCTGCATATTGACCTTTCATATGCTGCCGTTTGGATCACCAGCTCTAGCCATTACATTAGCAACACACAATTACACCTTCAAGGTAGACTCAAGTGCAGATCCTACCTCTACATAAATACTTTAATGAATGGAAAGATGCTGATGTATGTCTGAAGTATGTTTTCAGCTCACGTACTAGAGAAGAAGGATTCTGCAGACACTTGAAACCATGGGTAGTGATGGGAGCATTTTCCAAATGTTTCTGTTCCACCAGAGTGCCCTCTGTATGGTGCTGTTCTCTGAAGTGCCCATGCATTATATTTTTTTCTAGAGGTTATTGCCAAAGCTGCACCCAGTTGTCACAGAGGGGCTGTCACATCTAGTGAGCTCAGATGGGTAGCTCTTGGTGGCTGTGAGGACACGGCACTTTCAGAAGAAGTATTTTTGGTGACTTATTTGATCAGTTTTGCTTTTGGTAGGGATATGCTGTAGTCTGGTGATATCTGTTGCTCTTTTGGGAGTGTGATGCGGCCATTAAAAGTTCCTATATGCCTTTTTTTTTTTCTTTCAGAATTCAACACACCTTTTTCTGTGAACAAGCAACATCAGAACTGAAGCAACTTTGGCCTCCCTCCCAAGAAAAGCACAATCTGACAATGAAAGATTTCAAATCTGACATAGGAAAGAATTTGCCTCATGGCAATGAGTAACGGGTAATGAACATACAGCTATGTGGGACATGATCTAATGTTTTCTTTATAGTCTTATGGTTGTGATAAATTGAGCAATATGTGAAATGGTGGTTTTCAACCAGTTCAAGGTATTGTTTGTCCAGATTATCATGAATAAAATTAGCTCACAGTCCCCAGACCACTGAGAATGAACTATCTTTCTCCCTTCTAGGAGGAATTCTGCTGTGAGAGAAGGGAATTGGAGAAAAGGAACAGTGTGAGGCTATCCTGTACCATCTCTGTGTAGAAAGAGATACCAGTCTCCACAGTGTCTCTCAAGGGCCCCGCTGGGCCTGTGATACTAACTGTGACATCTGGCCTAGAGCAGAGATTCACCACAGGCTCCAATATCAATTCATGTCTCCATAATTCACCAAAATAACCATCAGATATTATTTTATATAAAGGCATGCAATATTGCTCTTCCTATATTCTTTACTTCATTGATTTTGCAAATGGGACCTCCTCCAGTTTACCCAAGTCTTGCTTTAGCTTTGTGCACCAAAAAATCCTTCTGAAGTCGGTGTGATAAAAATCTGTGGCATAAGTGGTCAGTCCAGTATGCCTGTTTAATTAACCAGGTGAGGAAAAAAGACCACTTCTGAAAGATCCCACAAGAAAAACAACCTGTTACCAGTGAAGCTGCTTCCCTCCAGCATATTCTAGGTTATGCCAGTGTTTGATGTAATGACTTCAGTAAAATCCAAAGTGAAGTGATAGAATGAGAAAGTGTGTGGAAAAAATAAAGGGAATTTAGTCTCCTTTTGCACTCATTACAACAAGGCTTATTCCAACCTTGTCCCTCATAGAAAACAGTTTCTTCACTGAGATCTTCCTGAGGAGGGGAGATGCTGGGCCAATCAATGACTGCCTCGGTGGATCTTCGATCAGCCTATGGCTCCGCTGGCAAACACGTGCAGCCTCCCAGCCAAGGCAGGTCTTCCTCAGAGCTAGCACTGCCTGATAACAAGGCTTTCAAGAGAGAGGGAACTTCAAATATGCAATGCCTTTTTGCTGGGCTTGAAAGAATTAACCACAGCAAAAACTAGGCATGCTCACAACGTGGGCCGTGTCAGGATAAACATGGCTCCGAAACTCTGCAAGGCTTTGGAAGTGGGAGAATGTGGCATTTCTTTGTATACCATGTGCAGAAAGGAGAGCTGTTGCACAGACATTTGGAAGATTAGGTCAATATTCATCATCCAAGGATTTAAGTCCAATTAATTCACCTACTTTTTCCTAATTAATTAGACAAACCTGCTTGCTTTACAAAAAGCTGGGCAACAAGGTAACCCACAGCTGAGAGTTTCTAAGCAGTTTTATCCCACTGCTACCAGGGTTTGACATTCCTTTTTTCCTTTGCCTGCAGGGTTGCAGTGCTGCATAGCTAGTGACACTGCTGCGGGTGCAGGATCTCCACAGCTCCCCTCTCTCCGGTCTGTGGTGTATTGCCCTAGCGTCGTCCTCGCAGCAAACCTTAACTCAACAGCCAAGCCACAAATCTGAGATGAAGAGCTTATTTGCAGAAAAATGCATTGTCAGGACATAAGCTAGGCTATTAGTGAAGTCTAAATGCATTTGGGACAATCATTTATGACTGGCAAAATGGAAAAAAAGAAAAGAATGAGGGGAAAATTGCCACTTTTGATTTTGACATTTTCTAATATAAATCCTTTTATTTCTCATCCTAGCGGGATCTTTCAAGGCCAAATTCAGTCACACTTACTTTTCAAAAGTTAAAACAAATGAGTCTCCCTGCAACACACAACTGAAGCTCAAGACTAGAGCCTCTTGGTCAGGTTTCACTCTGGGTCAACTCAGCCAGATAGAGTTTTTCCTGCTTTGTCCATGCTGTTGCAGAACAGAGAATAAACTGTACAGCTCAGCCATTAGAACATGCTTCTGCATTTAGTCTGCTCAAGAAGCAGGTGCTGGTGGAAAGCACAGTGTTCACAACCAGCGCACGTTCACACAGACACACTTTTAATGCAGAACATAAAAAATATACAATAAAAATATTTATGCAAAAGTTGAAGAATGGGCTGCAAGCTCTCATCATATAATTCTGTTTTCAGTGGGATAAGCAATTCCTCATATGCTTTGGCAAATTTTAGCCTAATTAAAAGAACATGTAGGTAACTACAGATAGTATATGTGGACAAATTAGAGCAATAACCTAGTCATCCATTCCAAACCTATCCAGAAATTTATGAGGACTTTGATGAGGTGCAGATGGGCCCCTTACAGCAAAGATCATAAGGAGTCTGGAGGACTCAGGATTGGAAATTTACACATTCTATGAAAATTTGCAACTCAGGGCCAGTTTTGTTCCGTTGCAGTAACAGGCACGCAGAGCAGCAGAGAAAACCATCACCACATGCATGGTGGTCACTGTTACATACTAAATGACTTGTTTAATCCGCTGTGCTCTGCTGTCACATTTTTTCTTTCACCTCCTGAAAACTGACCTCTCTTTGTCTGGCTCCACTTCTCATACTTCAATATAATCTCCAGAAAAGGGTCCGGGAATGTCAGCAGAATTATCTTAACATTAAGAATCCCCTTAATATCAGCAAAAGCTGTGAGAAAGGGGATCTGCTCATCGATGGCAGCAGGTTTCTGAGATTCTGGTCTGATACCACAAGGCAGCCTTGACTGTCCAGCAGTCCCTGGGTGTCTATATGGAGAATCATGGCTCTTTGAAGGACACCTTCTTTGCTTTGAAGGACATCTTTGTTGGGGACCTTGGGGATTTTGATTGGATTCCTATCCAAATCTATCCAAACAGACATTTGTGAACTATCATGCAATTCTGGTATAAAAAAAAAATTCTTCACACTGAATGTCAGCTAAGTGCATTGTCTAGTGAAAGCCTGCTCACTTCGCTTCCATGGGTGTCCACTTTCTGTCATTCTTAATGCACAAGGTCTGGATGTTTCCCTATGATGATATAAAATAGGATGCAGGGCTGTTAAACAAAAGAAGAAGATGAACTGAAAAGCCCATTCTTCTCTAACTACAAGTTTCTACCTTTCTGACTCACATTCTGGCTTCCCCCCCGCTTAAGTGCACTTTAACTGCCAGAAGAGGGAAAATCCATGTTGGATCCCAAGAGCTGGGCACTGTCTGACATCTTCACATCAGGAAACTGGCAGTGACTGCTACTGCTCCCTGATGTTTGATCCCAGGCCTCCCACACATGGCAAGATACAGGAGGCTCAGTACCTTGGAGGCCAGAATGGTAAGAAATACAGATCTCTGATGAGAATGCAGGAGATGTGAGTCAGACATGAGCAAGACCCAGATTACTGTGAACAACACACCAACTGAGCAATATCTGCTTAATGATGGTCAGAGAGCCAGTACAACTCTCATATTAAACCAGCTAACATCTCCATTTTCCAGGATCCATAGTAATACTGTGACATTCAATAATTTGCATTCTGGCCTGCAAAAATCACCATTCTTTTTGCTGTTTATAGCCTTAGAAATTGGCATCCTTCTCCAAAGAAAAGAATCTCTTCACTTGCGATTTCAATCAGTAAAACAATCCTATCTCCTGCTTAACGCATCACTTTTCACTTTGAAATCTCATAGTTATCATCAATGAACAGGCTGTATCTTGCTGAATGTATAGGAAAATTGAGGCAGCACCTGTGCTTTTCACACTCTGAACATTTGATCAAAACAGAGAGTCAGGAGGAGATCCACACACAACCTCTGCTTCAAACTCTGGAGAACACTGCTTGCTTGCCTGTACACATAAGAGACACAGAGGTCTTGGCATAGATTGAATTTAGACGTTTACAACACCTATTCACTTTTCTAGCGATGCTCATAGGTGGCTTTACATGCGGCAGTAAGATGCACAGAGTGCCTTGTTTGTAGTTGCACTGGGTTTGCGTGGCAAGATTTTGGTAGTGGGGGGACTACAAGGGTGGCTTCTGTGAGAAGATGCTAGAAGCTTACCCTATGTCTGCTAGAGCCAATGCCAGCCAGCTCCAAGACGGACCCTCCACTGGTCAAGGGCGAGCCCATCAGCCATGGTGGTAGCATCTCTGTGATTGATAACATATTTAAGAAGAGGAAAAAACAACCCTGTGCAATTGCAGCTGGGGAGAAGAGGGAGAATATGTGAGAGCAACAACTCTGCAGACACCAAGGTCAGTGATGAAGGAGGGCAAGGAGGTGCTCCAGGCACCAAAGCAGAGATTCCCCTGCAGCCTGTGGTGAAGACCATGGTGAGGCAGGCTGTCCCCTGCAGCCCATGGAGGTTAGCAGTGGAGCAGGTATCTATCTGCAGCCCGTGAAGGACCCCACACCGGAGCAGGGGGATGCCCAAAGGAGGCTGTGACCCTGTGGGAAGCCCGCACTGGAGCAGGCTCTTGGCAGGACCTGTGGACCCATGGAGAGAGGAGACCAGGCTGGAGCAGGTTTGCTGGCAGGACCTGTGACCCCGCGGGAGACCCAGGCTGGAGCAGTCTGTTCCTGAAGGACTGCACCCTGTGGAAGGGACCCACACTGGAGCAGTTCGTGAAGAACTGCAGCCCGTGGGAAGGACCCATGTTGGAGAAGTTCGTGGAGGACTGTCTCCTGTGGGAGGGACCCCATGCTGGAGCAGGGGAAGGGTGTGAGGAGCCCTGCCCCTGAGAAGGAAGGAGGAGCAGAGACAACGTGTGATGAACTGACCGCAACCCCCATTCCCCATCCCCCTGTGCCACTGGTGGGAAGGAGGTAGAGAAATTGGGAGTGAAGTTGAGTCCGGTAAGAAGGGAGGGGTGAAGGGAAGGTGGTTTTAGGATTTGGTTTTAGTTCTCATTCAAATCATCACTCTGATTTGATTGGTAATAAATTAAAGTAATTTCGCTAAGTTGAGTCTGTTCTGCCCGTGATGATAATTGGTGAGCGATCTCTCTCTGTCCTTATCTCGACTCACAAGCCTTTCGTTGTATTTTCTCTCCCCTGTCCAGCTGAGGAGAGGAGTTGATAGAGTGGCTTTGGTGGGCACCTGGCGTCCAGCCAGGGTCAGCCCACCAGAGTAGTATATTGAAAGAGTTGCCTTTGCTCTTCCAGTAACTCCATTAGAGACGTGATTAGACTTCACGATATGTCAAAAAGAAACTCTGAAATGAAATGAAATCACCACGGTACCATATGCCACACTCTGCCTAGGCATAGCAAGAGTAAGTTAAATTCACTATTGCAGCTGCCAGAGTGAATTTGTTTGCTTTTATTGGTATATGACTCAGCTTTAATATTTTTCTAAGACAGTTCTTGATAATTCTATGGACAGATAAGTAACATTAATAACACAGCAGAGTCGGTCAGTTCCTTCCAACCAGCCTAGTAAACCTATTCTGGGTATAAAGGGAGGCAAAACAAGAGTCAGAGCACCCAAATTTTCTTCTTTGAAATTGAATACCCCTAACCTTTCTGCCCTGGACAGATTTTCTCATTAGTGAGAGAAAGCATTATTCAGGGAGTAGCGTACAAAAGCTAAAAGTACTGAGTTCCTATCCTAGGACGGAATATTGCCTCTTCAGTAGCTCCTCCCACAGCCTCAATTTGTTGGACCATGAAATACAAATAACCATTTCCCTACAGCACATGTGCAGTAAGGCCTTATCAAACTTTCAGTAAAGTACTTGGTGATTCTGGGATGAGAATATAAATGCAGAATTAGACTCTGCTAATTTATGCACCTTCCTGCTAATCAGATTTGGAATTGCCCCTGATCCCAAAATAATTAGTCTTGTACCAGTGGAAGAAGTCTCCTGAAGCTCTTGGAACGAACGAGGAAAGAAAGAAAGAGGAAAGGAGAAGAAAGGATGGATCCACCCTTCGATATCCGTTGCACAGATGACCTTAATTCGCACATTTCCTAACTTCACATTTATGTGACGTTGCACATCAGCAATATAAGTGGATTCTTGTGAATAGCACCTTTATTGCTGCTGAATTCATTTTCCTTTAAGAAATAAAGCTCTGTTACTGTTGGTATTATTGGTCTGCTCTCGACATTTTCTTACAGCTTTGAACTAAACCCAGTTACCACTTCTTTCTCATGAAGTGATAAAGAACACTGCGCTTCGGTTCACAGGACTGCAAAGCGTCATTTGGACTTTTTAAACTGTAACCATACAAAACAAAAGGAGCTGGCTTTGCCACAACTACTGGGCTTTGTAGATTTCTCAAAACAAGCCACACATGAAATACCTGTGGCATATTTTTGTGATACCATTTCAAACATGAGCATTTCCATTTCTGTAGGCTGACCCCTATTCCCACCTCCCACAATTTCACATCAGTCCCTAACGCTATCACTCCCATCCTGAGGGGCTGTGTGCAAGCTGGGTATGTCTATTAGACAGAGTTAATTCCTTTCAAGCTCCTTCTGTGCATGGCTGTGACTGACAGAGACGGGTGCTGTTTGCAAGTGTCAGCGGAGCATGACCTCGAGTTAATACATTGAATGATGAAAGAAAAAAAGATTCATTCAGCATGTGAACTCTATGCTGAGATTAGCCAGAAGTAGTGAGCACATACAAATTGCTGTTTTGACAGCACAGCGCTTGGCGGAGTTTTTAAATATTCCAGCTATTCTAAGCCATCATCCTCAAGGCTGGGGCAACTAAAAAAAGAGGAGAATCAAAATAGCATTTCCAATCCAAACGCCATTGTTTTAGATAAGAGGTTTGGACCCGGATGCTTAGAGCAATGCATGACCTCCTGGCAGCTGCAGCCCTCAGTTTGATGTGAAAGGACTTGCAGTAACATGCACAGAACTGTTTGCAAAACTCAGAGAAGGGACCACAAGATACGTAGCCTTTCAGTGGTAGATGTCAGTTTAACTCCAGCCTGGCCAGGAGCAATTGGAAGTTACAAGGATCTCCACAGTCTGGCTGGCTGCTTGTGCTAATTGCTCTCATTTCAGTTGCCTGTGGACATAAGTTGGTCTTCCAGATGCCATCTCTACATCTGGTGTTAGCAGAGCAGTCAGGGGCCACACAGGTCATGGTAGGTGACCTCTTCTCTCACCCAAGCAGTTCTGTCTGGAGCTAAGTCTGTCCGTCTGTCTGGGGGGCACTGCCTGCGTTAGCATTCCAGGCGTAGATCTTATCTGTAGTTGGCTAAAACTTTAGAAGGTTGGGGAAAACCCCAGGAGAATATCAGTGATATTTTTTGTGATTTCTCCCCAGCTATATAGTTGTTCCTTTCTTAGAATTTAAAAAACAATGGAACTGTTAGCAGAGGGATTGGAAGAAATACCGTTTCCCTCCCTCCTCTGACTAGTTCTGGCAGTAACTATCACCAGAGGCGGGATTGCGGAAAAGATACCAAATCTCTTTCTATCTCTGCTTCCTATTGTTGACTTTGACAACTACATCCATTTAGGGTCAGATTCTATCTTACATTGCTGCTTTGAAACCAGCAGACATTTGGGGCAGACAATAAATGCAGAATTTAGAGTATAATAACTTCAGTACTTTCAGTGCAAAGAATCCTCTGTTCGCCTCTCCTCACTGCCTGTTTCCCTCATGCATGGTTCTCTTGCCTTTGTATCCGACTCCATGTTCAAAAACCTCTGCATCATCTATTCGTCTTGCAGTCTTAACTGAACGAGCTTCTCTCTATTTCCATTGTCATCTATCAGTTTTTCAAGTCCTTTAAAACAGCAAGATCCAAAGTGTTCCTGTCTTTTCTTAAAGGTTATCAAACCCTAAGACAATGCTTACTACCTTCTCCTCTTGCCCCTCTTCTATCTCCCCTTTTACAGCTGCCTCAGGCAAAGGGACGTACACAAATCTGCTCCAGAGGCAGAGGACAGTAAATGCCTTCTTTTGTGGAGGCAGCAGTATCTATCCTGGGCTTGCTGCAGCCCATTAAACCTGACACACAGAGATCTTGGGGCTTCTTTCTGTTAATAATCTTTGCTTTTTTTGTTACTAACCAGCAGCAGTAGCTCTTAAGAAAAAGACAGGTTTTGCTGAAGCCTATTGCTTATTTAATAGAGTCATTTCACAAGCAGATACAGTTTAGACCACCAAATTATTGGCAATACTTCTGTGCAACTTCTGTTTTTCCCCCAGCAACCCCCATCATGTGCTGACCCAAGCAGAGCTGTTCAGTTTAAAAGACACGGACTGCAGCTCAAGCTGATACAAGAAGTACCCCAGCTGATATTGACCAGTTTGTCATTCTCTGTTTGCCTTTTCTCTCTATTTGTTCATCTGCTCTGCACTCTCACATGCTTTTCATGTGGGTCACTCTCTCTCCTTTTCATGTGCCTCACTGAAACTGCTAAGGAGTAACCAAGGGGAGAAAGGAGAGGCATCTTTATTAACAGTTATGCAGAATTACATACTACATATTTATATACTACTACTTGTCAAGCACTTGCTCTAATGATGTGCTTTCACTTGGCAAAAACCAATGATGTCATTTATTTGCAAGGACATGCGTATACAGAAGACTCATGCTTGCCGCTGAAAGGACGGGTTGGTCAAACTGCCAGTGAACAGCAGAGTTGAGTCAGCAGCACAAAATTATAATTAAAAAAAAAGAAACAAAGACCAGGCAACATTTCCTAGAGAGCTCTGCAAGCTTGCTGGGACCCTCTTAATAGCCTTGCAAATGTTGTGAGTGGTGCGCAGACAGTTGCCGCTAAACGGTGCAAATGGGAGAACGGCAGCCGCTCACCATCTTTCCACCGCGTCAAGCCTGGAAAATACCTAGAGCCTGCGATTCAGAGGTGGTAAACTAGACTTGCTCTGCCACCTCCTGGCTGTACCAGATACCGAACAGAATTTAATATGCTGAACAGCCTACTTCATTCGTATCTTATTCCCTTTTGGGTCATGGGCCTGATCTAAAGTTCACTGAGATGACCGAGCTTCAACCTAGCCCTGGAAAGTATATGCAGAATGAATGGAGACATAGACAATGCCTTTTGGACCATAAATATGAAAGAAAAGCTTTGCTGTAACCTTATACTGCACTCTACACATACATTTTAAAATACAATGAAAACATCATTAGAATTCTTTCTGTGTCTGCTTCCTGTACAAATGTGTTTTATTAGAGTTTCTCACCTTAAAGGGGAGGGAGATCACTGCCTCAAGAGGTATCCCCAATGTTGTAGTTGTCAGACTTTGTCCTCCCAAATGTTTAGGAATCTCTGCTTCTTTATTGCTCTGCGGAAAGGAAGTTCTGTAAGCATACAAAAAAGGACTATATACTTGTTTGTTTTGTAACATGGGACTATAATATGGAAAAAAGCCTCTAGTTAATATTCTTCTTCTTTCCTTCCTAGCTTGCAATGTCTAGCAATATTTCCTACTAATGTTGATGCAGGGATGGAGATAGATATTGACTTTCATCTCTGTACAGAATTCTGGCTTTACTGCTCCATAAACTGCTCCTAGAGAATAATAATAGTATGATGTCATGATTTATAAGCACAATATAGTTTTTTACATTTTTATACAGTTTCAAATAGTATTTGCTTTCACAGCTTCCTTTTATCTGAACTTCTACTCAATAGAAAGTCACAGAAAATCTCAAGGAGATTGTAAGCCTAAGGACATATAACCTTCGGCAATATGAGTCCACAGGTAAAGAGGGAATGAGGGTTTTGAGATCTTGATGCTCCAAGTCTGCCCTTTAATCATCAGTTTACAGCCCCTCATTATTCCACATTCATTAAGGACTCTGATAGTCCACTGAGTGACATTACCCTTCAGAAAGATTTTTCAGAAAATGTAAACCTAGACAAAAGCAACAGTGACTGCATTTTGAAACCCACATTATCATTGCTCTGAACATCAAATTCACCAGGGGTAGGGGCACATTCTTTCCTTGGTTTACATGAGTGTGAAGAAGTGACGTATTTTTAATGAGATTTATTTTCATGACAGGAATTGCTTTGACAATTTGCATTAAAGATAAGCTAAATGAGCTGTTCAAGAGTAGAACTAGCCTTCTCACATTTGTTTCCTTTAATTAACCCATATAGTATGTTAATTTTGGATTAAGCCCTGCCTTATGCCATCTATGAGAACAAAGTCATCCTTCCATAAAATCTTTGATCACCTCATTTTCTTCATGTCTCTTAACCCTTTGAAGACACAGCTCACAGAGAAAAATTAGAAAGGCATTTTGCTTTAATGTTCTACCACAAAATACAGTAATTTTTTTTTCTATTTTGTCTCAAGTGAAATGGCAATTGTTAGAATTTTCAGCTAGACAGAAACTTGTATTTCCAGCCAAGTTTACCTTAAGCACCTAGTAATTTATTGGAATTATCAAGTCATTTCCCATGTTAATTGAAATAAATATTATTATACAAAACCCTAGTGACCTCCAAATGGAACTGAAACCTTTTAGGTCCCCAGTACATGTCTACCACATGTGCTAATAAGTAATTGGTAGCAGCAGACGTCTGTTATCATCCATAGGGATCAGTTGCATGAGGGAGAAACTCAATCAATAAACTTGAGGGATGTAGGATACATGCTTCATCACCAGATAATACAGATATTCGCCAACAAACAAACATGGAGACTCAAGAAAGCCTTGGATTGTTTCAATGCTAGACGAGAAAGAACAGACATGGGCTTGTATAAATGCTGGTTCTGCTTTCTCCCTGCTTATTCTCCTTCCTCACAGCTCCTTCCTTCCTGTAATATCAAGTCCTAATACAGTCTCCAGATTTTGCCCTTTTTATCTGCTTTACCTGCCTGCTGGCCCTGCTCCCCGCTCCTCACCCTGCAGTGCTCTGCTTTCCACAGGAGAAGCTGCCAGCTATGGGTCGCAGCATGGAGCTGCACACAGGCAGATGAGCTGGCAGGGAGAAGCTGGAGGGCTGGAGGATGCTCACTGCAGATGTCACCAGCCAGGAATTTAGCTGCCAAATTCTAACAAGCTTCTGCTGAGGGCGTCCAAATTAAAATTAGTCAGAGTTTATGATTTGGCCGATTCATGTTTTCCTGGAGACAGCAAAAGGCCCTTACTTGATACCAAAAATGCCTGTTTCTATAAAGCCTGGAAGATGTAAGAGTTCCAAGTCAAAATATTGTGAGATTTTTAGCCAGGTCAACGTATTTGCCATACTCTCATTCTTATGTGTGGTTGAACAATTTTAGATAAAACTTTCCAAAGTCTGGCTGACATGAGCTGTGGAGAAAGGGTGCCTAGAAAGACAGTGTTATAAAACATTTTAGATATCTCTGCAACGCCTGCCTTCTCTCACAGTACCATAGAACCTAATCGTATCTCATTAGGAGAGGCATCTTGAACTTCTTTCTTGACTCCAACAGTCACACCAGAAAAAAGTTAAGGAACAAAGCACAATACACATCTTACCCACAGGATGCAAAGTCTAGGCCTGGACACAGACTTGGAACAGGAAGCCTCCATGCTGTTAAACTGTTAGCAGATCCCTGGCACAGGTCTGGTCTGGGTCAGCTAACGCTCTTCCACAATGCCAGTGCAGGGTTTGGGGGCTGACAAAGGCTACAGATTGTTCCCAATAGGCAGTCTGGATGCAGCTACCTTGTTTTGGAGGCTGCATGAGTTTAGCTGTGCCTTGCCAGGAGTTTACTAGTTTGTTTACTACCTTGTGTGTTTACTAGTAGTTTGTTTACTACCTTGCCAGTTTGCTTACTAGTAGGGAGAGATTCAAACAGACTCATAACTCCAAAAAATGACACCCAGGGAGATGGTGTGACTGTAGCTTACTCCCCACTTACTTCCCCTTGCATTTATCATCAAAGAAATAGGCCAGTGGTACTCAGGTTGTTAAACTTGCCAAGAAAGGCAGTTAAACTAACTATTTGGAACAAGAATTTTTAAAATTACAGCAAAAGAATAAGGAGGAAGGTCATTTTTATACCCACAGCAAGCCACCAAAAAGATAGCATATCAAGCACATTTTGGCAGGAGATGAAGCCAAGGATCATTACTTGGAGGATTCAATAAATGTCACTAGCATCTGTACTTTTTCCCACTTCGTTCTTATTATGACATCTTGGCAAAGTGCTAAGAACTATTTATAAGGAAAAGGTTACGGATGCTGGCAGATAGGAGCAGATAGGATCACAAGAGCTTGAACTTGAGGAACATTATCTGCCAAATTAAAAAAAAAAAAAAAAGAAAGAGCTTTTGGAGCTAGTGAGGAAAGATCAAAAAGAACTAACATGGCAAAGTAACAACTGCAAAGGTGAGAATGACAGAAGATGTTTTTAAATTGTGTGCAAGAGTCCAAGCATCATAATGGGAGCAACAGTTAGAAACAGGAGAATTCTAAAATGATCCGAAGCAAAGGGAGAGTGTAGGCAGAGCATCAAGGAACCTTTACAAATAGACAGAGCATCATTTATCTGGGGAGAGGAGTGAAGAAAACACTTAAATCAGTGCCATCCAGAAATTAATTAAAATCAGTGAGTTCCAGTCCAGAGGGAAAATTTAAAGCTAGATTTTGGAAAGCAAATATGGTTCAGTCTGTCATCCTTTCTCTTTGAATCCAGTGACACAGGTGGTGCTGAAGCCTTGTGAACATGTAAGGAGGAAGGTAAACAAACCTATCACTGATGATAACTTAAAGCAGATGACTAAGGAGGAAGGAAAAAGAGAACCACTTCTCTGGCACCATCAGTCACAAATCAGCCAGGCCTAACTCAAGGCTGCAAAACTTGGGGAAGCTGACAAGCACTTAGAAAAATACATCACAAAGTTCTTCTGAAAGATACTGCAGCCCCCTTCAATTAGGAGATTTTTAAGGCCTATTGCAGAAGCAATAGAATTAGTACAATTGAAAAAAAAGAAAAAAGTGGTCAAGAAAGAAAGATGCTGTTCTGAGAATAGAAGAAAAAGCATATTCCTGTGTTTAGATCATTCAATTAAGTTAGCTGTGTGGATTAACCTTGCGGGGAGGTGACGTGAGCCTGCAGCCAGCTCCAAGAACTTATACTGTGTTGAAATGCAAATCTTGAGGAGCAATTATGCAAAAGCTCTTACTAGGCAAGTTTGGGGGGAAAACCTTAAAAATAAATTGTAAAGAACAGCCTGACCAGAAATGAGGCAGCACTGTGTGGAATATCAATTGCTATGCCAGGGGAAAGAAATGAAAGGAATGTGCTAAGAATGTCAACTACTGCCCTGCTGTGAGACACTGAAGTTCCCCAAAGCATGAAGTGAGAGCAGCTAGCACTGTAAGCCACCAGTATACGCACCCAGCCCTTCCTACACCAAAAGAGAAGAGCTGAGCATTAGAGATGCATGCTCCAGGCCTGGGAGAACACCCTCACCTGCCGGAGAGAGCAGGGACATTTCCAGAGCATGTCTTGGAGGTTCGACGTCTCACAGCTACACAACATACTATCAAAAACAAATGGGGCATTCTGCATCTCTGATTTTGGTTAGGAATAAAGATCAAGCCCTCTCTTCAGACCTCGTTAGCAAGTCTGGACTAGGTGAAATAGATTCCCAGATACAGGCAGAGGGCTTTTGTGGAGTTCTGCACATACAGCAAACTCTGAGACCCAAACCCTCTTGTAACCCGTGAGCAGTCACTGATCAGCTTTCTGACATTTGTTTGCTCAGGATAAAAGAAGCATGCTTCTTTGTTAACTTTAAGTCCTACAGCAATGTGGCGTTTTGCAATGTATAGGCAACCTCAGGTTCTTTTCTGCACCTTGATCCACTTAGAGGAGAATTACAACCTTTACAACTGCCTAATTTTCACAATTTACATGGACCAATTTTTGGCCCTGGAGTAGATTAGTGCACTCGAAAGACTGCTGAAATGTATGCCATTTGGCCATTATCCCTGAAAAGACAGAAACAGAGTCCAGTGAGCCCCTTCTTTCTGCCTGTGCTCAATATTCCCTATGTGCTGCCTGTCCCAAGCTTGAGGAAGGGTGGTCTGGTAAGCTCCCAGCACCAGTACGAACAGCAGTCAGGACAACAATATCAGCCCAGCTCCTTTCCGGACTGGAGAATCACAAAATCAAGAGAGAAGCGCAAGAGCCTTGTCTTTGATCAATTGCTGCTGTCTGTTTTTGAAGATGGTCCCTTCAGACAGGGTGATGTGACAATTCTCTGACAGGCTGCCTGTGATCCCAGCCTGTGCTCTGTGTGTATTACAGAAGCACTATCCAAACTTGTCTTCAGAGTCTCAGCCATGCAGCCTCTCTGCAGTGGTGCGCTAGTAAGGGGAGAGTGTGACCATATAGTGCGTACAGAAGCAGGGACCAGGAAACATGGTTGCTTTCTGCTGCATGTTCTGTCGATTTCAGGGAGTAAAGGACCTGTCTCTTCTCCAGCACCTCAGTTTTGCATTTGGGAAGCAGGGGAAACAGTGCCCGTGTTCCTTTGAAGAACACTTTGACTGTGATGGGGTTAAGGGAGAACCAAAAGGAGACTCTGCTGCCATAGCTAAATAGATGCAAACCTCCTTCCCAGTGCTGGATTGATACGACATAAAATATAGAGTTGTAAACTCTGTAACCTCACGAACTAGCACAGCATAAGATTAGATGCACCACGTTAACTCTGCTCCCTTGCGTGTGTGCACCACAACACATCTCTGATGACATGATTATATATGGCTTCTAAAATAATATAATATCAGGCAGTTTTGTTCTACAGCCTTATTTATTACTTCTGAGTCTGTTGTCTCTATTTAATCTTTTCCTGCCTGGAAGAACATCACTCCATCAGTGAATCAGCATCTCCAGAGAGGAAACGAAATGGAGACACGTTCATAATATACAGCAAATCGCTGTCTTAACACTCAGTTAATGTTCCACAGTGGATTAAGAATTATTGTCCTAGTATTTCAGCTTAGTCCAGATTTAGTGCCCCAGTGGAAGAATTAAGGAGTAGATGAAACAGTGCATGTAAAACTAGTTTCCAGAGCAATAGAGGAGCATGTTGCTATCACAGTCACTAAGGCAGGTACGTAAAAATCAAGGAGATGTCACAAAGCGGTTCCCTTTCCACAAAAGCTTGAGTAAGGGGAGAAAAATGCAATTGGATACCACAAGAGATTTCAGCAATATTGCTGGAAAGCAAACAAGGATAAGCCGTTTAAACAAAATGATTTTAATGAGTGCAGTTATAGACAGAAATATGACTAGCGCCTCCATGGTCCATGCCTTGTTATGCATCATCCGGTTTAGGTACTGCCTGGATTGGCTACAAAAGAGACTTTACAGCAGCTGATGCACATGTTCTAAACCTTTACTCACAAAAGATTCCCTCGAGAGGCGAGGTCTTCAGTGAGGATCTAAATTTGAGAGGGATTTTCTCTCAAATTCCTATCTCTATCCAAGGAATATTCCTGCAGCTCCAATATGGATCTGGCCACTGCTCCCCCTTTCTCTTCTCTGCCTCTGACGTGCTCTTGCAGGTTTGTGATGACTAAGGGTTGTTGAACTGTGTGTGTTCTGATGGGATCAGAACTATAAAACCCAGGAAGAAATGCCCCTTTGGAGCTTCATATGATCCTCACTCTTCCTGCAGCTTCAAATATCAGCTGTGCAACCATGAGCTCATACATCTGACTCACTGCTTCTAATCTATTTCCCTCAACTCAGCTTTGCTTTGGCAATATTGCCACCCCCACGTCTCTTGCTGACTGAACACCAAGCAAATTAAATCCTGATCTTTCTCTTTGACTGTCTCATCTTGTTCTCTTTATTTTTTATAGCTAAGATGCTGCCATGTCCCTTTTCCTTCAGGTAAGTAGCCAGATTGCTCCAGTTGTTCTTTATACTCTTTTGCACATCAGGCTATACCTAAATACCAACGATTCTTCTTCTGCAATGTTTCTAAGACTCAGGACAGATCATGCTCTTGCCCGCTTTTACCTTTTTTTTCTGCCTGATGTTATCTCCTTCCTTTCTGGCCTTGCTGACACTGCAGCCAACCCAAAGCACAGCTTCCAGATCAACCTCATGCCCTGCATAATGATAGTATCATTGACACTTACTTTTCCCTCCTCATGCTTGATTTCCCACTAATGCATTATTTTCTACACATGTCTGCTTTCCACAGTGCCTTTACCAACCTGCTCATCCGATTCTGACATTTACTTTGCTGTTCTCCCCTCCATTCTGACAACAGTGCTGACTCTGAGCACGAAGTATGACTTGTTTGTCACTCTATCCTTTTCCTTCCTCTCATGCTGCCATGACATAAGTGACATTTTTTTTTTTACTTGGCAGATCAGTGGCTCTCCATTTGCCAGTAGAGCTCTCTCTGTCCCAGGAGCCATGCACAATGACACCCTCTTCAAAACCTATTTCTGTTTAAGACAGAGACAGACATCATAAAACCAGAATAACCAAAATACACAATGCCATAGGGCTTGCTGAGGGAACTACAGCCATGCATGTCTTCCTTGTGCTGCTAAAAAAAACCCCACTCAGTAACAGAAAGGGAGACGATAAATGGTGTTACGAGCATGGCATGATATACAGAGACTGAGAAAGAAACCTCAAGGTTTTAAGTTCATTCTGAATTTGTCATCTCTTCACTGAACTATATGATGTCTACACTGAACTATACAGTTGAACACACCACTACTAGCTCCATTACCATCAGCCATTTTACACACCCATTCCTGGGAGAAACACATGGGGCTGCTGGTTCCACTGGAACACATGGCACATTTTCCACTGACCCTGTGCAAGCTAAGCATTGGCATAGGCTTACATGACGCGATGTGTTGGTCTCTTATCCATTTCTATAGGTCAGCTGTTTACTAACTGTACTAATTACACTTTCTGTTATCAGTTCTTCCATGTCTCTACACTTGTTACTGTAAACTGATACCAGATATCAATCTTAAACATTCAGGAACTGTCCCATTGTTAGGCTGTCTCCTTCTAATCTGGCTTAGAGAAAGATGAAGGGAATGCAGTTTACTTATTACACTAACATAAGGGTTCTTCCCAGTGTCCAGGGAAAAGCCCAAGGCTCATAATGTCGTCCTGTTACCACATCAGAAGGCTTTCTGATGAGTCAATTCCTAATACCAGCAAGTGGGCTATCATTTTAAAGTTTGTCCCTCATGTTGCTGCTCGGTGCAACTCATGCTATTTTGTCATGGGTCTGACCTGGACCAGAACGCAGGCTGGTAAGTGCCTTTACAGAAAGTGCAAATAGTTGGATTTGGGGAGAAGAGTAGGAATAGAGTGCTTGTGCTACTAGCTCAAATCAAGCATACATCATTTCTGCTCTTTGTTTTCCATGCTTGGCCATGCCTCGTGCCAGAAGACTTTGTTGTCTGAGAAAATGGAGGGACGTTCTTCCCTGGCGGGGAGGTAGATAATGCTGCTAGTGTAAAAGAACGGAGTCTTAGGAGCTCTCTGGCCTGTGTTTTCCACCCTCAGTGTTCTGTGATTCATCTAATTAAGGTACACAGCCTGGAAAACAAGAGGCAATTTGGAACTTCTACTCATTAGCTGGGTATGAATGGGATTTTTTTTTTCCTCTTGACTGTCTTCATTTTATCTGCGGCAGTTCTTCATGACTCAGACTCCAGAAGGGCTCATGATTGTGTGGGTTGCCTCTGGCAAAGGCAAGTAGCTTGAAAGTAAGTGTCTGTCTGTCTGACTTTTACTTCTCTCTGAAAACAAACACTGAAAAGCCTATTCCCTGTGCAGCTGACCCAGCTGCCGTGTCTCGCCTGTGTGTTGGGATACAAGATGATTAATCTCCTTCTACATAGTTCAGTACTTAAACCATATGTGAAGGGGTCACAAGGGCTTTCAGATAAAGCAGGGATAAAAAAAGACTTGTTTTATGCTTAATGAAGAAATAATTTCCTTAAGAACAAAAAGCTCCTCGCAGCCAGTGCTTATAAATTGCTTAATTGGAAATACACATAACAGTCCTACGAGGATTATCTGAGTGCTTCTGGCTGGAATTAGAGTCAGGAAAGAAAAGTTATTTTAGAGATACTAATAAAACAGGAGGTTGTGAAGGCTTCTGGGATATATACAGATGTTTTATTTTGGGCTTTGCAATAAAGCTGATGTTTAACCGATTTGTTATTGGTTTGCAAGCTCTGCTGATTAGCCTTGGGGCAGAGAGGAGTGGAAAATAAAGGGACAGATCCCCAGATCAGAGGGTGATAGTTCCAGATAGCTACACTGATTTTTGTTAGCTGAGACTTTAGGCTAACAGGCCTAACAGTGGTACTCTCTAGGGAGCTATTGAGATTTAATCAAATGTGCCAGAAACACAGCTAAAGACATCTTTGGCAGTACCTTTCCTTGCTCGTGATAGGTATCAACCCCCTCAGCAGTCCTTTGCTTTCTGCAGGAGGTGACCAGGCTCACAGGCAGGCTCCTTGCCCGGCCGCAGTGGAAATGCCTTCCCCCACGTCCTGCCACAGTCAGTCTCACCAGCCTCCTCTTCAGAAAGGGGAAAACGGTGGCTCTTGCAGCTCCACCACCGCCAACTCCTCTGTCTAATGAGCTTTTTTGCGCAGGAGTAGTGCATCAGTGGGTCTGCCTCAGATGCCTGGATTTTACGTGCTTTGCTAAATACAAATATGGAGACTCTCAGCCACCCACCGCCAGCTTCAGCCACCTCAGCTTCTCCTGTCCCTTGGAGGCAGCAGAGATGAGAGGATGGGAAATGGCTGGCTGATCTTCAGGGCTGAAACTCATCTCTGCCCAGCGACCCCCACAAGACCTGTGCAAAACACTTTGCTTCTGTTTTTAGCTCTTTGTTTAGAGCCCAGCTCCAGGGTCAACTTCTAGGGTACCTGAGGCCCTTCTGTTGCTGGAATAAACCCTAAATCTTTGGTGGCTACCACTAAAGGCACCTGCACCACCTTCCTAGAACTGGTTCTACTTATTTGGATTTGGTTTGGACACCACGTCCAAAAGTTGTGCTATCCTCATCAACCGGCCGTGGTGAGGGGCGGAGGACGGCCAAGGGCCGCGCCTTCCCGCCAGAAGGGTCGCGGCGCCATCTTGCGGCCGGGAGCCGCGCGGCGGCCCCTCGCCCGGCTGAGGCGAGGCCGCGCTGGTGTTCAGCCCGCAGGACCCACCGGGAGGCTCAGTTTTGCTCTGGAAAATATTAAAAGAGTCGTAAAAAAACCCCAAAAAACAAGCCAATTGCGGTGTGTGGAAATGATCATCGTAGCAGCTGCACAGGTGTAAGAAGTTGTTTTTACTTCATCATGAGCCGCAGCTCTGGCAGCCAACAAGCCAGGGCAAGCCTGGGGGAAGGGAGGGTTGTTCATAATCCCCTTTTATTTTTATCCTGCCTTGCCCAGCGGAGTTTCCTCCGTTTTATGAGTTACAATCTTTATTTTCTCTTCTAATAAAATATGGCATTTGAGTTCAAAAGCCCCACAGGGCTCTTGTGGTACTGACGATGAAGAGAGGCGGAAGAAAAGGTCTAGATGGATCCACTTCAAAGCTGTGGCGATTTGAGGATGGACGGCGAACACGCAGGGAGCCATGGAGCGAACCAGACAACAGCCAGGCAAAACCGGCCTTTCAGGAGACGCTGCAGGAACGACAGAAGAAGAAAAAACACTTGAAGCATTTGAAATGTAAAACCTAAATGCAGGGCTTTCATTTTAAAATACACTCTTTTTTTCTTGCTTTTAGCTGGTGAGAGCATATTCATTAGCAGCTCTCCCAGGTTCAACAGTTTTCATATTTTATTGAGGATGGTATAGAGGTCCACATGGAGAATAAAAGCCGTAGCTACTACAAACTAAAGCTGCAGTTGCCTATTTGAAGTCTAACCTGATCTTCCTAAAGGCAAGGAGTTGCCTTCCTGAATCTTAGAGCAGTTGCACCGCTAAGTCCAGCGTGGAGGCTTAGCAACCATGCCAAGACCTGGCATAGCCGGCACCAGCACTGAACTGGGACGTTGTTTGTCCCCAGCGTTACTTGCAGAGTTCTGCCTGGCTAAGACAGGGTCTTTTTACCCAGAGAGCAAAAGAGAGAGTGAGAAAGAGAAGTAAGATTCATGCAGGTCCTCCTCTTTCACATCAGTCATGATACTTGCACGTGCTTTCATGCTGTATGCTGTATATCACGTACAGTAATTATTAGAGCTTTAAATTTGGGTGTTCATCCCCGCCAAGGCAGTGGGGGGCAAAGGCTCAGGACGTGATGGAAGCGGGTCCCCACAGCTAAACATCCGCAAAAGGGGGCTAAGAATGGGCATGGACAGGTCTAGGTTTGGACCTTGTCATTTAATTGATGTTTTATAATTGAAGGGATGATGATGATGTGTGTTGGGGTAAAACTGAGACCTTTTGAAACCTGGTTCATGTTTTCCAAAGAACACAAAGCACAAATCTGCTTCTAGAACCTGTTAATTCTGCAAAAGGAGAGCTGGGTGATTTGGTGGGAAAGCTACCCTCGGCCTCCTTGATCCTGAATTTGCATTACTTACCATAACTTACACCTTCCTGATGCTCACCAGATCTGAGTGAGGTGGTCTAAGTAAGCATCATGTGGATTTCTGAGTGCTTAGGGAACACACCTTTAAGCAGAAACTTAATTTAGGCAGAGCTCTTTTTTCCTATCATTTCTGCTTTCCTTTCATTAAATCCCAAATTATGCATGGAATGTAATTTTATCTCTGTCTGGCACCATGCAGGGCTCTGCCGGCTGGTACAGAAGTAAGCCAAAGCCCGTAGCTATCACTGAGGCTCAGTTCTACCCACAGAAGGAGTCCCATAAAAAACATTTGATCGAGCAATCAACTATATTGGTGAGAAGTTTGGTGTCTGAAAATATATGCATCACAGCTGAAAATAGCATCTCTCCAAGATCTGTAAACTCAGAAAAAGCGACTGCTTACAGTGTCACTACCTAACACCTTCCAGGCAGAAGAACAGAAATTTTTTGTCCTGTAGTTGCTCATTTTTGGCTTCAGTCAAAGCCTCAAAATCAGAAGAGACTTTTAAAAAAACCTCACGCAGATTTCCCCTGCAGTCTGAAAACACTGTGCTTTATACTGTAATGGGAGTTGCTCCAGAGGGATGAGCATTAGCTCATTGATAGAAACCCTGTAAGTACCTCCTTCATGAACTGGGCCTAATTAGGTTGGGTATCATGTACACATAATACAATAATGTTCTTCAGAAAGTTTTGGGATGAGGTCAGTAAAGAGAGAGAGAAGGAGAAAAAGCAGTCCAGCCTATATTTGTCCCAGTCCCTGAGACAGATGTATATAGAGTACGGATTTCAGGTCTATATATGCACTGCTATATTTTACAGACATAAAATCTAGCTTTTAAAGTCTTCTGTGGAAAGGACAGCTGGACAGGGAAGTACCACAGTGAGGTATTGAGCTGCTCTGCTGGCTTCCATCCCACACGGGGAAACACTTCTGCGCTGGGGGAGATACTTCCGTATAATTTATTATAATTTATACTTCTGTATAATTTATTAAAATCTTTAGGTCCTTCTGATGGACAATGCTTTTTAATTCTGATGTCTCCTGTCAGAACAGGTTTTACTGCAAAATGTACTTTCATAAAAATTGAATTGTTGGTAAATGACTTAGCTAACTTAATGGGATAGAGGGTAAAGGAGAGATCCAGTGAGCGTAATGTATTTGGATTCTCAAAAAACTGTTGGCAAGGTTCCACACCAAAGGTTATTAAAGAAATGAAGCTGTCATGGGATCGCAGAAATTATTTCATGGAGGGAAAGCTGGATACAGCACGGCAAAGTGTGGGATTTAGTGGTCAGCATGGAGAAGAGCCAGCAGCGGGGTCCCCCAGGGATCAGTGCTGGAACCAGTTTTGTCTAATATATAACCTGTGACTGGAGAAAGGAGTGAACAGTGAAATCTCTGTGTTTGCAGTGGTACTGGACTTTTTCCAGTATGCAAAGACCACACAGACAGCAAAACACACCTGAAGGACCTCACGAAACTGAGTGGGCAAAAAAGTGGCAGGTGAGCTTCGGTGCAGATAAATGTAACTTGCTGTCATAGCGTGTTGCGGATGTGACTCTATCAGCGGGGACAAAAAAGAATTAGACAAATTTGGGACAGCAGATCAAAAGATGAATACTAAAGGAGTAGGCAAGGATGTACCCCAACAGCTGTGGGCGCTGAGGGAGTAAGCAGGGAATGTGCTGCAGAAAGTGGCTGGGCAAAGGTGCTCTCCTTACCTGGCCTCTCCTATCGCCAGTGCTGGAGACACAGCACGGTGCTGGGTGGAGCCAGCACTGGGGGCTTTATGTTCCTATTTTGACAAAATTTCTGGTAGAAGAAAATCCGAACAAAGACTTTCAGCTGGCAGAATAGTTGGCTTTGATAAAGAAAATTTTGACTTTGTCTTTTGGGTTTTTTTAAATTGTGCTACTATTGAGGAATTTAAATGCATGCTGTTTTCATAGTGCTTTAACACTACAATGTATGATAAAATATTTAAAAAGCAAAATATTACAGCATTATCAAAATTTTGCTGTTCTTTAAGAAATATTTTGATAGATCTGGATCAGTTTTCTTCTTTGTAAAACTGAGTCCACACCAATTTTGATATTTTGAATTTTCATTCTGAATCAGAATTGGAGTGTGTTTTGCAATATTTTAATTTTTGGCAGAATAGAAACATTCATTTCCAGTCAGCTCTAGTGATTATTTCCTTTTCTAACGCTTGTCAGCCTCTTCTTCTCCCATTTCAGAAGCCTTCACTGTTATAAGCATACCAAGTCTGCTCTGTCTAAGGACACAGTTAAGGTATTTCTTAGGTGCACATAATGTAGAGCATGATTGAGGGGGGCTTGGTTCAGCATTACTAGAAATCTCCCCTGTTTAATTTTGCGTCAAAGAACAAGATCTTCTACTGCTTAAGTTAAGAGCAACCTCGGAAAGGAGTAATACCACCTGCCTGTTGCTCATCCCTGTCCCCAGAGCCCCCGTCCCCTTGGGTGGCGCCGGCACTGGCGTGACAGCACCGTGACCCCGCTTTGCTGGGGCTTGCTGGGGCGAGGGCAGGGGTGGGGAGCAGGTAGGCAGCAGCAGGGTGGGCCTGTGTCTCTGAGCCGCTTACGTCAGTGCCTGCTTACGCCAGCTTGAAGACTTCATGACAGTATCTCTCCATATGAGGCAAAGCCCATCTGAGCCAGATGTCAGCCAGAACGTGAACGGCGAGGGCATTATATTGCCTCCATTTGGAGACTGCTACCTGACGCCCTCTGTGATCCTGCAGCCGAGCTCCAGGAGAAAGTGGCAGGGGGTGGTTTCTGTGCTTTTGTGCTTCTTGTAGTTTGTACTGCCGTTTGGGATTCTCCACACTATTATCCCTCTTTCTGTTTAACTGTAGGAGCTGCTTCCCAGAAGGGATCTTGCCATACTGCCCCCCCCCCAATCTTTTTCTTCCCTTTTTTCTCCCAGAGTTTCTTTCGTGAGTCTGGCAACTCTGCGCTAATCATTCCTCCTCCTCACAGCTCTGCACGGGAGTCTGCCCATCTGATGGCGTGGGTGGGCATAGCTGGTGTACGGAACACAGCTGTCTTCTCTCTCTATGCATGAAATTCACCAAAAGCCTTCCCACAAGCGATAAACCTCTGCTTCACAGGAGATCCACAGCAAAATACATGCTTTACTGGAGCTGGAATTGGGACCCGGTCTGGAAAATTACCATTGATTTTCCAATTCAAGTGGCCTTTGGGAGTCGTCCCCAGAGAAACCTGGCTGCTTGGCTTCAGAGCAGCTTCCCAAGCGCTAGAGACAGCTGTGGGCGTCTTGGGAGCCGGATCCCGACGGCCGCGCGTAGTCATCCACATCATCAGCTGAGTGTGGTGGTGCAGCAAAACACAGCCCGTGCTCCCAGAAGGCGTTGCTGCTGTGCTGGACAGACAGACACAGCTGGTATGGGATGTGCCAAACCTATCATCAGCTGCATTTGGGGTGACTCACTCGGGGAGGTGCGCTCAAGTAACTGAGGTGTGGGCAGGATTTCGATCAATGCGTCATCTGCTTCTGACAGTGCTTCCCCCCGCACAAGGGAATATACTTTTTAAATTTCTCTCTCTATTTAAATACCTGTCTTGCTGCCTGCGGGTGGGTGGGCTCCAACTAACTGCAGTTGTAAAAAACCAGATACCTAAATGAGACTGGCTCTGAGGGATGCCTCGGCCCAGGGCTCCCTCAGCTGCCAGAGCCGCTCACTAGTGCCCTGATGGTCAGCCTCAGCAGAGCTGCCAGAGCACAACAGAAATTGAATTAGCTTCTCATTTTCAAATACAGGAAAGGTGGAAGCAAATAAGCCAGAAGACTTACATCTCTGGGGACCACATTCTTCAGGTGAAGTAATTCAGGGCTAAATCTCCCACTGTGAAGGCAAGGGGATAGTCTTTTTTTAAGTGAGATCAGTGAAAACAATTCTCCTCTCTTCATTCTTCCGTGAAACCAGTAACTGGTTTTAATAACCAATAGCCAATAATGCAAGCACAGGCTAAAGTACAAACTCCGTGGGTTATAGCTCGTATGTACTAGTGCGCACTGAGGAGATCTGTGGGTACAGTTGGCGGTGGAGTCCAAGCCCTGTGGTACCATCATCTGAAACCCTTTGGGTAGCTGGTTTTGGCAGGGCAGCGGAGGAGCTGGGCGGTCCGTGTCTGTGCACAGGAGCCGGTGGATTGTTACCCCGAGGGAGGTGGCAGAGCGGGTGCAAGGTGCACATCTGCCTGAGGACCTTCAGCAGCAGCTGAGCCTACAGGAGCAGTTGGAGTTGGTGCTGGAAGGCTTACCAGGGCATCCTTCCTCACAGGGAAAAACCTTAGGAAGGAAAGGAGCGTGTCGACTGCATGCAAAACAGACAGGGAAAGGAGGCTGCTGGCACTGTTATATTCACTGTAAACAGCTTTGTCAGAAGCTGCTGTGAGCTGAACTCAAACCTAAAAGATGAAAATCTCCAAAACCAATTACCGCTCGCTCCCGTTGAGCCCCTTCTTCTGACTCATCACCATCTTGCAGCAGATCTGTGAAATGTGGGTTCACCTCATCACTTGGGGTCATCCCCTGGCAGCACAGCCAGCTATTGCAAGCCCGTGAAGGAAAATATTATCTTCCTCAGATCGCGTTTTTGGAGGGAATGGCTCAGCAGTCAGAATGAAATCATCGAACACCAAGATGAGCCAAAACAAAAGCAAAAGATACTGGTGGGTGGTTTTGACCAACTGGCTAATAAAAGATACATCAAGTTTATACTACAAGTTTATTACAGTAGTACAATCAGATTAAATGATTTTCACAGCTAATATACTTAATTATACCAGGGTATGTATATATATTTTATTCCCAGCACATGATACAATCTTTTTACTTTTAATCATGCAGCGAGTAATGTACAAACACAATTATATGGAAGATTTTTTTTCCCTAAAAAAGACAAACCAAAATTACAAAAGTATGGCTTTATAAGAAAGTCGTATCATACAATGAACATTCATTTGTACATGGGCATGGCAACATTCGGTCTTAATCAGTGAACAACAGTGTCTGTCACTGTCATGCTGATCCCAAAAAAGCCAAGGGAACTGGGAACAGGGAAATGTCCGTCGGTGTTAGAGAGATGGAAAATATATATCTATATACATTCAAAGTACGAAAAATGTAAAAAATGTTTTCAGGGATTAAGCATCACATTTATGTATATGCTGAAGTCAGAGTTATGGAGCCTTGAAGAATATAAGTGCACAAAGAGTTTCTGTTTTCCTTTAGACCAACAAACATCGGGAGTGATGCAATTGACTTAAAAAGCGTTACTTCAGGTGTAAAGAGCTGTAACTGAGGTCAGAATCTGGCCTGTCCTTCCTGCTAATGGTGCTGCAGAAATAGACAGAAGCATAGGGTTAGGAAGTCAGAGGTGGCTGAATTTTGCTGGCAGCCCAGAGAAAAGAAAGACAAAGATGTATGTTTAATAGATTTTATTAAAAAAGAAATGGATTTGAGAATAAAGTGTGGCCGCTATCACAAACCCTTCGCTGGACGGTTGTGGCTGTTGCTGAGCAGAAGCCCTTGTGGTAGATGTTCAGGGGTAAAACACCCGTTTCAAGAGCAAAGCTGCTGCCTCTTTACAAGAGAAGAAGAAATGTCCTTACCTGTTAGCAGCACACAGCTTGGGACACACAGTTATCTCGCGAAAAGGCTGCTTTCTTAAGGCATTGATCACTGATGTGTACACGTACTGTAAGTCAGTTATGAGTTTTACCAGGAGAGGGCAGACAGAGACACAGACATACATGTGCACACCTGGGCCCACACGTTTACACACACACACACACACACACGCTAAGTCACTCGTTGTCTGATGCTCATGGAAACTGAAGTCACATATACACGCACAACTCAGATCCTTACAATGCCACTTCTCAAAATTGAAATTAAAAAGATGTAACCTGCAGAGCCAACCTGTAATCCAAAGGTTAGCAAAGACTTTGCCCTCTCCCTTTTCTCTCTTGCTTTTATTCTTTTTCCCAAGTTCAGAAATAAAGATCTCGGCTACACTTACTCAGTACGTACATATGCAAAATGTAAACATCACTACACAGCACCTAGCACCCTTTTTAATTAACAAAGTCACTAACATATTTGTCATGCAAGCACAGGGATTTTTCAAGACTACGGACTGTCAGGTTGCAGGAAGTGTGGAAAATATTTTGACTTTACTTTTGCTAATGACCTGGCTTGGAAAGAATGGAGGAAAAAAATCAACACAGACGAGGCTGAGGTAGATTTGGCTGTATCTGATGTAATGTCACTGGTACTAGGCAGGAAGACAAATGGGATCTCAAACTAACAGGCAGGTCACCGTAAGATAAGCAAACCAGGTTTAGGGAGAAGATTCCTCCACTCCAGCAGAAGGACGCCCCATCCTGCATTCGTATCGCTACAGGTGTCACCACAACGCTAATGGCCCTAAACTCTGGCCCAGCGGGGCCGCACATGGAGGTCAGATGGTAGCTCAGCAGCTGAGGGCCAGCTGGTGCTTGATCTCTTGTTAAAATGGTCAGGAAAAGGAGGAATGAGAGGGCTGTGGGGTGATCTTTCCAGTGCGGGTAGCTGCCTGTTGCACGCTGGGCCGAGCACACCAGAGTTTTTGCATGTTGGCCGACAGTGGGCCAGCAGTTTTCTTCCAGGCTGTCGTACCAGACGCAGATATGCCCCAGAAGCTGAGTTTCTTGAGCAGCTGCTGAGAATCCATCTCTTATCCGCTGTCTGGGCTGGTGCATAGAGGACAGCCTCCCACATGGACAAACGCATGCACACAAGCATCCTGCTGCCTGCTACAAATCCACCCATCAAGCCTGAAGTGCCTGAACCCTGACCTTTGCAATGATCTACGACTACTACAATCAAGAAGAGATCCCTGCACCATTTTAGACCCACTTGCTCCCAGTGGGTTGCTCTGGCTGTCTGGGTACAGCCCCCTGCCTTATTAGAAAGTGCTAACTCATTAATGCCAAGAATCCCTACCTGCCTCCACTGATTTATAAGTCGAACAGCCTTCCCCTCCCTCCTGTCTTTCCTGAAACTCCTTATAGCACCGAAACTCTCATGGTTTCGAGCCAGTGCAATAACAGTTGATGATTTCCCTTCCCTCCTTCCCTGGGATCTCTGCTCGCGGGGCCTAATTACTATTCTAATAATATCTGTCACCAGCCTCCTCCGCCTCTCGCCCACTGACATCCGGATGAGATACCGCATTGCTGCTGGGGACAAACCCAATCCTGCTCCTCCAGACTCCAGGAGTGCCACAGGGACAGTGCTCTGCCTAGTCGCTCTCATCAGCCTTGGGCAGCGAGTGCCTGCTTTGTCCTCTGCCTCCAGCTCCGGGTTTCTGGGGGCTGCCAGGGCTGGGAAGCCTGCAGGGCTTGGCAGAAGCAGCTCAGCCACCGCTTATAATGCAAATCTGCCTTGGGCTCTGCTTTGCTTCCCAAGCTGTGACAGCCTCCGCCTGCCGCAGAGGCTGCCGAGCGAGCAGCCTCTCCACAAAACCCTCGCCCAAGACTGACCCTGAATTTCTCCGCCACCACTTGCGCCCTCCCCCATCGCACAAGGAGGAATAGACACAGATGGGGAAAGACATGCAAGTCCCCAGGGGCAGGGGTGGAAGGATGCTGCAGCACCAGGGATGTGGGATTTCAGGAGAAGGGTTAACCCTTTCGTGGCCTGCTTGCCACTTTTGGGGCTGGGCTGACATTTTCTCCATCTCACAGGCAAGCCTGCATCTTCAGCTAGCGCAGCGTGGGTGGCATCGGCACTGAGGTGCTTCCCCGGCACACGGGAAGGGCTGTCCGGGGGAGCATCCCGGTGCCTCCGAAAGAATGTTCCAGTTGGCTGTGCCTGGCAGGTTGCACAGCCCTGCAGGAAATCTCCACCTGGCCACGGCTGGCATTGCCAGCGTCCTGGCACACGGGAGGTGCCCCAAGCACAGCGAAACCAAGCAGAAGTGCTCCCTGTGCTGATGGCAAAAAGGGTGCAGCTCCAGCACAGCCGCCTTGGCGCAGGCAGGGAATTAGCCAGATGAGACACGAGCCATTTTTGCACAGAGCAGCTGAGATGTGAACGCATGTCCCTTCTTAGCCAGAGCCTTGCTAAAAGGGGTTTGTGCCCCACAGCCTTTGGCTCCAAATTTATTTAGAGATGAGTGATTTCTTCAGGGCTGTTCAGTACGGATCTGGGGAAGTGGGTTATGCTGCTTCAGCATAGCAGAGGGCTGTGCTCACAGAGAGAGGAGAACATTGGGGTCCCAAATAAGGGATGTCCCGCAAAGGGAGTTTGGATCCTGCCACTGCTCCATTGGTGCTGAGCACAGCCGGGAGAGCAGGACCAGCGCCTTGAACAGACAGGGCTCTGCCTGGGCAGCGAAGCGCAGAGCTCCCCAGAAAGCCGTGCAGCCCCAGCTCTGCTTTCTGGAAACACACCCTGCCTGCAGTGCCCAGGCAAGTTCCCAATGGGAACTTTTTGTATATTGCAGGATCAGGCCCTTTGTCCGGACCCAGGTGGCAAAAATACTCTAATTGACAAGTGATGACTTTTAAGAGCAGAACATCATACCCCAACTTAGGATAACTAGCAAATGCCAGCGGCTCTGAGACCCACTGGGAAATCAAGTTAGTGAGCTACGTCTCTTGTGGAGATAACATTCAGCCCTAAAACAGAAGTCAAGGAGAAATAATGTCACTTATGAAGGACAGGGTTTCTACTGGCCCTGCTCTGATTTCCATTTGTTTACTGGACAGCAGGGAAAATGGTTCCTTCCCCATTGCACAAGTCTGTAGAGGCATCAGGGCTGGGATTGCCTTTAACCCCCTCACTCCCAGGTGAGACAAGATGCTTTCCGTTAGCTATTCTGTCTGTCTCTATCCCCCCCCAGGAATATACACTCACTGCCCCTCTCTGAACTCATGCCCTCCATGCTACAACCTGCTGTAAAGCAACTCAGTTAAATCAGGTACCCTGCAGGACTGCCTCTACGTCCCTGCAGCATCAGCCATGGACTTTTTGGTTATTACTAGCTGATGCTGGATCATTGTTAGAAAGGAAACCTGATGTTTGAACCCTGTTGGTACGGGATGGTATTTCTCCCAGCTCTAGCAGAACACAGTCCCGTAGTTACACCATTTGAAAATTCCACTGGGCACATAGTTCCCTTTTACCAGGTACGTTACACAGGATACAGTCATCATATTGGGAATTCAGATACACTGATACCAGCTGACAGCTAAGAAACCAAACATAACACAGTCTCGACTACAGTTAACCCTTCACATGCACAACAAAACAGAAAACAAGGGAGGCTTTTGCCTTTAAAAGTGCCGTGCCTGCAATCAATTAGAAAAGACATTTAAAATCTTGTCACAAAATATTGGATTTTCCAACACAGCCTAATAGGTTAAGTACTAAAATCACACTAAAATGCAGAGGGTGGTGGATGACCAGGTCCCCTAAGTTGCCTTTGAAAATCCAAGACCAAGCGAATAAAGTCAAGGAAAAACATTTACCACATTTTTTGTCGGTAGCTTTTTGCCATAGGATGGTAAGGGCTTTAGTGCCTGAGGTATAGGTAGTTCCTGGATGCTTTTAGGGAAGTGGGAGGGGGGAAGAGTCTGGAGAATAGTTTGCATAGCTTGCAGATATAAAGAAGCAGGTGTGTTCCCCACCAGGCTGTTGAATTTGTCTTCCCCCAGCAAAGCTGTCCAGTGGTCCGGATGCTCCTGCAGAACTTTCCGCATCTTAAACTGTGGGTTGGGCATGAAGAGCAAGAGGTAGTCGAGGCAGAGCTTCTTTGATGCCACATTGACTTTGGAGTCCCACATCTGCTCCAGGATGACGTCCAGCGGGGTAAGCCCTTTACTGTCCTCTATCCTGGGAGAAGCTCCATTTCCGAGGAGGATGAGGACCGTCTCTGACCTCAGCAGTTCGCAGGCAAGGTGCAGGGGGGTTTTCCCGTCTTCCAGATGAAAGCAGCCAGTCCTATTGATGTAGGAGTTCAAGCTGGGGAGCTTGTGTGCAATTTTGATGATCAGCCCCAAGATATCTCTCCTGTCATATGTGACCGCCATGGCCAAGTGAGGAGCAGAGGACGGGCAATAGCAGAAGTGTTCCCCAGGCACCTTGAGAGCCTCCTCTGGAAAATGAGACAGCAGATACTGAGCATAAGGCAGGTGGTTATGCACCACTGCATAGAGAAGGGCTTCTGAAGGTGAGTACGTTCTTAGGCTGGCATTTTCCTCCCAGTAAAAATACTCCATAGTTCTCATGTCTTCCAGCATCCACACAGGCTTGTGATCTCTCACAGCCTGGTAGAACATATAGGATAAGAACTTGCAGTGCCTGCTCTGATCATCCTGCAGGCTGGCCTGGTTACTGGCCATGGCTCAGCAAATAAAGAGCAGCTCCCGTAAAATCACTCCAGACTGTAAGATCTGTGCACTTGGAATGCAGATCCCGATGCTGCTGCAACCTTCAGGCTGTCATTGCTGCCTGGACTGCACTAGCTGGAATGCATGGGCTGATCATCTCCACCCATTCATTGTTTTTCCCCTCACTGCAGTGGTTTTGTTTAGGTAAGCACAATCCCACAGGCTCAGTTAACCCATGCCATGCAAGCAGATGGTTAGTAAGTACATCCCGCTCTGCGTGTGGCATAGGTTACTGGAATGCTGTCAGACTGCGAGTGATTTTATACACACACAGCTAGAGAGAAGAGAGGGAGAGACTAAAATTAGCTTGAGAGGTGAGGCAGATTTCTGTCTGCATTTCGTGTCTAACCAGATCAGCTCATACATTGCAGTAAGTGCAATAGCAATATTCATCTATTTTTTGTATGTCACTCACACACACGCAGCTCATTATATAGTAAAAAATATGTAGCAGTGTAAAATGCTCCACGGCTGATAATACGCCTGATTATATGCTCAGGAAATCAAGGGATTGGTAGCCGTAGCATTAGGAAGGGATCCCTATTTTATAAATAATGGTATGGCATGGCTAGCCACTGAGGAGACACTGATGTTAATGGATTGTCTGTAAGGCATTAGGGATGTTTAAGATCCCAACATTAATCTCTGCAGAAAAAAAGAGTCGAAGAGGATGTGGAGTAACCATGCCCAGAGTCATAAAGCATATTGCTCGGTTTACACGCCTGCCTTTGTTTAGCAAGGAGATATCTGAAGTGCCTCTCTATTGCACAGCAGGTACCTAAACAAAAGGTTAATGGCCAAGCCCCACTGGTGGGTGGAGAACTTTGGTCTAAGCATGTCTCAGATGTCATGCTCCAGGACTGGGGTCAGAGCCAGTTGCAATGGGGGCAAGTGGCATTAAGCAATCAGACCCGTGCAATGTCCTGGTAGGACAAAGGGAACCAAGGCCCACGGGCTTGAGGGGGTAGTGCCTGTTGGATGAGGCAGGAGGACCTGACCAAAATTAAATTCACAGAAAAGAAATGAACTAAGCACCCTTTATGACAACTTGTGTTTAAGGAAGGAAGGCTTCCACGCATCTTATAAATCAACAGCTTGCAATAAGATGGTATCTCACCATCTTGATAGGAAAACAGGGAAAATGCTGCAAATCAAGAATTCTTTTTTCATTTAGCAAGGAGACAAGCATATATTCAGTATATTCAAACTAGAGAGTATTCAAGTATCAAATCTGAACATCTCCAAATGATGTCTGGTGTCATCCAAAGAGAAAACCAAAGCCACTCACAAAACCGGTGTTACCAAAATAGTAACCAAGAAAACTCTCCAAACCAAATGATAGTTTAGAAAGCCAACACTGGTTTATTGCAGCGCTGGGTGCATGGGGGATCTCTCCTCCTAACACGCACACTAGGACTTCCACCATACATTTATACACAAAAACTGCAAAGCTCATTCCCTTTACAACGACTGGTTAGTAATTTACATGATGAGATTATGGACAAGTTTCTAAAGCCTCAACCGTCCGGAAACTGGTTTTAGGCAGACATGTAACTATTCCTTCAGACACGTAATCATTCCTCCCTCCTCATCTCGTTGTTTCAGTTCCTCCTTATCACACCCTGCTTTCAGTCTGTCAGGATTTACAACACAGGAGATACTGCTATTGAGACCTCTGACATGCAGACTCCTTTATCTTACAAAGTTTACACCTTACAAACTTTACACAAAAAGAAAAAAAGGGGCCTGATCTTTTACGAAATTGTTTAAGTCTTTGGTATCACTGGGTCTAGATCTAGCACATCTTCCAAAGTTCTGGATGTTCAAGTCCATACCCCAAACATTTCATTTTAGGGCCAGTTTTCACACGGTTGGAATAAACTAGTGTCCAGTTTTTGCCCACCATTACTGTGGTTATGCATGGAAATGCTGCTACGTAGTCATTTGCACGTGGCATTACCTGTCTTGTACCCATGGTCATAATAAACCATGTGCATGCTCAGGGCCAGATCCAAAGCCTACTGAAGTGCGCAGGGAGGTTCCAGCATGCTCTGGAACAGGCATTAGTCTGGAGACACACATTTTGTTTCCCCAGTTGCTAACCCAAAGCATCTGAAACTTGGACTTATGTACTCAGAAAAGAGGTGAAGTAGTATTTAAGTGGCTAGGCTCTTTTGTCTAAAGCTCTCACAGAGCTTTTCCTACTAGTAAATCATTACTATATCCTAGGAATTACATGGATTTCATTATTTCCATGTTGCAGGTATGGGAAAACACACACACACGCACACATGCACACGCTTTACAGAGCCCAGTTTTACAGAGCAGCTCACAGATGGGGCTGGGCACTGAACCAGGGGCTGCTGTGCCTTTGCCCAGGGGTTGTAGCCATTAAGCAACCCTCACCTGCTACAGGTGTTTAGATGAGGCTCGCCAGGGAAGTGGTCACAGCACCAAGCCTGTCAGAGGTCAAAGAACATCTGGACAACGCTATTAGTCACAGGGTTTAGTGTTAGGTAGTCCTGCGAGGAGCAGGGAGTTGAACTTGGTGATCCTTATGGGTCCCTTCCAACTCGAGCTATTCTATAATTCTATGATAAATTGAGATGCAGAGTACATCTGTATAGAGGAGTTAGTGCTTGGTACAGTACATTGAGAGGGGAATTACAGTGCATTGGCTCCTGTGTAGGGGTTCAGCATGCAGACACTCTCACAGGACATTATGGCTTAGTGTTTTAGCACCAGGTAGCCTCATGCTATTACTCCCAGCTTAATCCATGGCATATTGACCCCAGCACAGGCAGGCTCACAGTCATCTCCTCTGATGTTAAATACATCACCGATGGAAATCATCTTGACCACAGTGGTTCTGCCACTGCTATGGCAGGGTGATGCCTTAGCAGAGCCACTTTCATAGTGCCTCCTGTCCCTCTGCTGTGCAGCAACTGATGGGCAGTCATTTTGCAGTAAAATGCAAATGAATTTCTGCACTTCACCTGCTGTAGGCTGTGGCACACAGCAGACCTGGACACCTCTGCCTTCCCTGCCGTGGCCATCCAGGCCTGGGAGACGCAGCCTGTGCTGTGCATCCCCCCTCCTTCCTTGCACCCGGCCTGGCGACTGCAAGCTCACAGGCTCACTTGGACCAGAAAGTTGACCATGGTTTTTTGGAGATGGAGAAGGGATAATTTGGCACTGACTCTGCTTGTTGACCCAGCTGATGCCGAGGCTGCAGGACGGCCAGTCTGGCACAAGGGACGGTGCAGGAGTCTTCAGCCAGGAGAGCAGAAATGAGGAAGCCAGACCCTTTCAGGGACAGCCCTCAGTCACTGAGGGGTGGCTGCAATGTCAACACTAACGTGTGCAGAGACAAATAAAAGTCAAGAGAAAATATCCTGCAAATATCTCCAAGGAAGAGCAAAGTCCTTTGCATGGTTTCCTCACCTCTGCGCGGTGTTAAATGGCACAGGTCTCTGCCGTGCCAGAGTGCTGCCTGCCGTCCTCCTCCTGTCCTTGGCCTGTTCTTGTTTTTTTCAGCAGTTTAGAAAAACTGGAGCCAAGGGCACATGCTTGATGGCAATGCATCTCTTGTGAATTTTACTACAAACGTAATGCATCTGTAAAACATTCTGAATCCATTACAATGGAAGACATTAACTTGGAAAGCTTTACTGAGGAACTGGAAGAAGATAAGAGTTTGGGAGTTTCTCTTTATTTCTTCGAATTTTCATCTGCGGCTAAAAATAATGTATCCTAACTCAAAAGGTATTTGTTGTGGCTTCCTTCTTTGCCAATGTGCAGGCTACAAGGTGAGCACAACCAGTTTTGACTCATAGAGGGAGCGTCCAAGGGAGCAGGAACAGTTTTGAAGGGTGAAACTGAAAAAAAATGTTGGTTTTACCCAAAACACCATTTACCATTTCAGCTGAGACCAAGGGGCTCTTTAGACCGCTCCCAAGCAGATGCATTTTTCACATTTTGATGGTGATTTCAGCTCATAAAGTGATTTGGTTATTGTGAGCCTGTGAGACATACAGTGTGTTTCTGAGTTATTTGGGAACCTTCTTACAGTGTTACGTGCAAAAATGCTGTTTCTGGGCAAAAGGGAAATCTGCCCGATATATAAAGACAAAAATGTATTGTTAGTATAACTGAAATCTTAGCACTCTAATAAAAAATTCATTATTAGTCCAGGTCTAATTATTACAGAAAAAGAAATAATACTCCTATGCAGAAAAAGATAATAATAGTAGTAATAGTAATAATAATAAAATTTAAAACTGTTACGCATACACTTCTTAGCTTCTTCCCCCATTCCTGTTGTTATGCTCCCCCTGCCCTTGCTCCTCTGGGCCCTAAGGTTGATGGTTTCATTCTGGGGGTGGTGGGAGGGTTACAGGGAATTGTCAGTATCTGGAGTCCTTCAGTGGGAGGAATGTGAGGTTGATGGGGATGGTTTCTTCTTCCTCACTCGAGAATCTTCTGGGGGTCAGTTTTATGATTGTTAACATGCTTTTACACCTTGTTTTTTCTTCATTGGATTGAAACTCCATTTTACATCCAAATTTACTATATATGTTGATTATATGCATGTAAGATACTATTTCTTTGTCCTTTTTGCTGCCCCTAAAACCATTCTTGTCCAGCTCCATACCTGCATTTCTTTAACTGACCATAGGCGAGTTGTCTGTGGCTGCAAGGTCTCCAGAGTCAAGCCCGTGCCCTATCTCTTACCATCCCATCTCTGTGCTCCTCTGCACCGCATCCTGTGCCTCCACTTCTCAAGGCCTCTGCTGTCGTACCAGGCCTATGATTAACTCTGTTCACTCTTAGCCTATTAAGTTGGAGTCGTGAACATCTCATGGTGCACAGAATAGCTACTCGTTACTGCTATATGTATAAAACTACGGTTATATCATACAGTGCTAGTCAAAGTAAAACAAATCAGCCATAGCCACCTGGTCAGAAGGAAAAAAATGCTCTTACAGCAAAACCAAATTAAAATAAAGCAGCAGGCAGGTCAATAAAAGTCCAGGCAAAGCAAGCCTGACAAGCCTCAGTCCCGAAACTTTGCAAACTCAGTACAAAACCTGCGGCCTGTTACTAGCAATGGCCACACTGTACTGCTGGGATAGAGGGTTTCAATAGATCCTGTTTCTGGAATAAACCGAAGCAGAAAGGCTTTGCATACTGCATACTACTGAGAACGGGGCTTAGGCTTATCACCCTTTCTGTGCCATTTCTTCCTCCTGCCACTCTGTATAAAGACACAAGGAGCACTGAGGACCCCTCTGGGGTCAAGAGTGGATGAAGATACCTTCTGGAAACAGACAACAGTAACGGCAGCTTTTGGTCTCTGGGACTGAGGATAAACTGCTTGTTTGGCTGGGAGTGGGGCTTTCACATTTGTCGTTTCGCTGGCTGATGGGAACAAGGCATTTCCTGACTTGCAGAGAGGAGCAGGCATGCCACAGGCCGCAAAGGTCTAGTGGCTAATCTGAGCTGAGCTCAGCTCCTTCCCGCCACGTTTTTGCCTGGGCAAACACATGAAAAGCTTCAAGGCAGATGCTGCTTGGCAAACAGAAGAATAAAATGCTTTGGGGAAGATTGAGACCACCTCCAGCATCCTACACCTGTCAATGAGCTGTTTCTTGCTCCCTTTCTGCCTTTCTTTAGTGATCTTTATTGGCATCTGTTTGCAGGGCACAACTGATGCCAGTTCCTCTAGGTGCTTTGGACAGGACACACAAAGAAGTAAAGCCATTGCCAGGTATCAGGTGCCCGAGCACAAAGCAAGAGAGTTACAGAAACCTGATCTCTTGATTCAGAGGCATGCTGGTTTTCAGTATCCTGTCTGCCGGTCTTCTTCGTTTCCTCAGGAGAAAAAACCCTGATCTGTAGGTGATGGATGATACCCCTTCAGCCACGGTGATCCTCCAGCAATGCTCGCTGTGTCCTGCTTTCCATGTCCAGCCCAGGCTGCGCGGGGCAGCTTGCGGGCACCCTGTGTGATGAGTTAGCACCCTTGTGCAGGGCTCTGCTGCGCCTCTCTGGTTTCTCCATGCTCTTCATGCTGTGGTTGTGAAAAGAGTGATAGACTCAGCTGGTGGCAAGGGTAGATCCGAACTCAGGGATGCGGTGAAAAGGAGTGTGACTTAAAACCCCTGATAAAACCAAGGTCAAAGACTGCAGGTGTTGGATAGAAAAGAAACTGCCCAGTTACTTAGAAAATGGTGGACAGCTTACCTGTGTCAAGAAACTGGAATAGTATAGCTAACACAGAAGGCTGGTTTTACAGAGCATGAAGGGTTTCTTTTATACCCTGCTATACGCTTACCAGCTCTAATTCATCCACCTGACTAAACAAGGCTTTGAGATGGTGGAAAAATCTACAGTCTGACCTGTCCTGAACTGCAGAGCATTTCAATTCTGCTTGCAGAATTCAAACAGCGAGTGAAACAATCTCTGACTATATGGCTAGAGGCTGGAAATGAAAATAAGCAGAGCCTTCCCAGTTTGGAAAGCATCTGAATTACATCTAATGGGACCAGATGATGTGCTGTATATGGAACAAATCAATCCCCAGATGGTTATTTACCTGCAGAAGCTTGGAAGTGAAAGATAACTACCTAAAATGCAAGAGTCACATGCAATACATGTAAGAGGGACTCATCTAGAGACAAATGGAGGATGTTCAGATTACGCCCACACTGCTGCTGGTTGAGCACTGCTGTAATCCAGACACACGTCCTGTTCATACTGCTACATTCAGACGCTCCCTGGCACGTTGTACCAAGACCTGGAGCACTCACAAGAGCTAGGGGAGCCTGGGCAACACGCTGTTTTCCTGCAGGTTCTTGTTTATCCAGCCTGCGAAGGGCTTAGCCTCTTGTGTCTGAGTTTCACCTAGTGCTTCCCAAATGCAATGAGCCTGAGCTCTGCCGCAGCAAGCCACAACCAGCGTGCACGCAAAACGCACAAATGAAGGGGGGCAAGCGTGCCTTTGCCTGTTCCTCTGCCCACTTTTAAGCTCAGGGTATAGACAGAGCCCTTGATATAGGAAACGCTTCCACCATATATGGATGTTGATATGGCGCAAGCCTTTTAGAAGCAACAACACAGTGTGGTGGCCACCAAGAGCATAGGTCAGTGCAGCATGAGCATTGTGAGAGCAATGCCAGATGATGAGCTTCCTTCCAATACACGTAGAGTGAAGTGGAGCCTGCTGCAAATGTGACAGCATCTCCACAACGGTGAAAGAAGGAAGGTGTAAGACTGAAGACGGATCTTGAGACTACGTAGGTAAATCTGCAAAGTTTTCTCCTGTTTCCTACAGGATACTTAAGCAAAATCCCTGGCATTGTAACATTGTGGTCACCTTGTGCTAACACTTTGTGTTACAACCTCCGTATCTGGGAAAGAGTAGCTGAGAGAGATGCAGATGGCAAAGCATGAAGTATCATGGGGTTAGCGAAGTTCTAAACTCTGCCCCCTCCCAGCAATTATCAGAGATTTTTAACAGCATTTCTTGAGTTATGGTGAATATTTGCTCCTTTAATCCATCTTCTTGCTTTAAGGAACAGAGGTTATAAAATACATGGCGGGTCTCTACCCCAGGTGAAAGCTGAATGCTTATTTTCGGAGCCACTCTCATCTCTTTCGGCACACATAACCTCAATGTGCATAACTGCATGGCACTGGCCAGCTACAAAGGCGTGTTGAAGACTGTCTGGGTGTCACTACGTGACAGAGACCTATGGCATAATACTAGCTGTGGCCCCCACTCTGAGGTACAGCCTCCCTTACCTTCAGATGAGGGATGTGGGAATATTGAGTCTTTCCCACAGCAGTCTCCCTCTTAAGTCTCAGCATAAAGAATGCTGTAGGAGGCAGGCATTGGGGTCTGAACAAGCCTGAGCAAGGAAGATGGGTGCTGAGGTCTCAAGTTGGACTGGGCTTAGGACAAAGAGTGAGCTGGGCCTGGAGATGGGTCAGGAGCAGGACCCAAGTGAAGCAGCAGGATTGAAGAGTCAACTTTCTCAGGGGGCTGGGGAAGACAGAAAGCAACGAGGTGCCACTAGTACCACCCTTCTGGCTGTGTTCTGAGTGGGGCTCTCACGGATATGGGAACCAGGGCCCAAATAAGCTATTTGGCTCATTGAACTCTCCATTTTCAGGAAAACTGCTTGTGAGCAGCTGGCGGGCTTGCCAGAGCCTGGGGACTGTTGGGTGCTGTAGCCTGGTCAGGGCAGAATCCGTACCACCATGAATCAAATGCTTTCCCTCTGTCAACTCCCGGGGAGGGATTGCCCATTTCTAAAAGCAGTCACTCAGTAAACACTGGAATAACTCCACAGAAAGGATAAAGATGTTGCTAACTCTCACTGAATGTCATACATCTCTTCAAATATAGGTTAGATCAAGTAGTACGCTCGTGTCTGGAGGATGAGATGTCAGCTCGGTTTAACCAGCTATGAAAACAAGAAGGCTCATTTTATTCCATTTTTTGAAAATGCTTTTGAGACCCAATTGCACAGAGCCTGCATGCCAAAAATTCTGGTGTCTCCCATCTCTGTGAGCCCATTTGTTTCAATTCCCAACTCCTGTCCTAAATTGAGACTACATCTCTCAAAGACAGTACATAAATCGACAGATTACCATGCCTCTTCCAGAGAGTAACCTGTCAGCTGAGCTCTGTTTAAAGAACAAAAAGCCCTTGCAGACAGTCTGTGCCTACAGATACATTGAGCCAGATGCTGTTTTTCCAGTGAACGGCTGAGACTGTGAGACAGTCTTATATTGTTGGATGTTTTCCTTCCTCATGATGATTACGGGTATCGGTGCCCTGTTTCGCCATACCTCCATGTAAATGTCAAGGCTGACAACAACTGAGAAAGCATTCAGGAAGGCATGAATACGTTTCGTTTCCAAAACTGATGAAAAGCAATGTTTTTTTACGCAACCCATGATTAACCTGGGGAATTCAGTGCTACACAATATCGAGGCTAAATGCTTTGCAGTCTCCAAAGTAAGATTTTATTTTTTCTGTGAACATTAAGGCCTTTGTTCTGTGCACATGCGGCAGCTGACGCTACACCAAAACTGTGACTCCAAGGTCCGACCACCACGCAGATGGGCCAATAAATAAAAAACTATAGCTGTGCTATCCGTAACACAACGATGACAAATTTGTCTGAACCTTCTTAGTAGTTCTAGTGCTGGACAGGTATTGCAAACAAGAGCTTGCCAGAAACATAACGTCTGTGTACTTGTGTGTAGGAAATGCCAGTGCTATGAGACTGAGCCGCTTTGCAGAACATATCAGTGTCATGCCACCTTTTGGCAAAACTCATCATCCAAAAAGGGATGAACATATTTTTTGAATTATTTTCATCGAATCCGTTACAAAAGAAAAATCCAGGTTGTCAGCAGCTCTGTTAAACCTTACCATCTCCAGGATGTAATCCCAGGTCACTGACAACAACCTTCAGCCGTACTGTCATTACAAAATTATTTGTTAAGGAAGCCTTTGCAGTGTCTTCTGAGGCCTCAGAGGCTGACAGAGACTTCAAAGTTAATTCAGTCATCAAGAGCGCCAGTTGCTAGGCCCTGCATTTTGTTGTCTCATAGACAATATACTTCATCCAGAGCCAAAGAAAACCGCTACGTTCTCTGCAGTTTCCAGTGGGTTTTTCTGCAATGGGCTTTTAATCTGGGATAAGTGCACAGTCTGATCAACAATAAGCACTTCAGAAATACCTGAAAATCGTATTTGTCCAAGTAAGATCCTTCTGGACTTTATTATCTCTAATGCTTTGTTCAAAGAACTGTATTGAATGGATACCCTGAACAGGGCACTTGTGATGACTCAGCCAGTGACAAATTCCTTCTACTACCACGTTTAATGAGCTCAGAGCCTGCTAACCTGCAGCTGGTCATCTGTTTCCTTCTTCTTTATGGTTTAATGTATATGTGAAGTTGGCCAGTGAGAATTCGCTCAACAGCGGATGGATTACTAGCAAAATGAAAGCAGAAAATTCTGTAAGGCTGCTTAAAGGAGAAGCATTTTGATGCTTCAGAAATGCTTTGGGCACGGTGGTTTCCCAGTAAGTCCATTGAGGTACGGTGTTTGCTTGGACCGTGAACTTTCTGTGGGAGGGTTGCCTCAGTGCTCATTCATCAGCACCCAGGAAAACGTCATCCTGGACACCTCTGAGCTGTCTGACAATACAAATACTATAAATATCAGAAACCCTGAAACAGCTGTGAGTGCATAACAGCCTTTAGTGAGATCCCAGCTAACAGCTGTTGAACTGAAAACTAAAGGAGAATTTAAAGATCTTCACAGTCAAAGCCACCCTTTCACTGACTGAAGCCTCTGACTCATATATCTACTTGATTCAGGACAGAAAAATAAATCCATTTGTGCCTTATTAAACATCCTGAAATACTCATCAATAATGCCCCAAAGAATGTTGAATTGCTTCAGCATACTGCAGGATTTAAGTTAATCACTCCTATATTCTGTTTAAAAAGATTCTTGTGCAGAACATGAGCGAAACTATCTCCTTTTGATAAAGTTGACAACTAGTGATATGGAAAGAACTTTTACTATAAGGTAACCAAGGTGAGAGGCAGAAAGAAATCAGCTCAACTTTAAGATCTTTGCTGGAATTTAGAAGGATGGCTTAAATTTTCAAGATGCATGTCAGTTGGATGCTGTTTTTCTTTTGTTTTCTTTTTTTTTTGTTGGTTTTAGGTGAAAACCTAGGAAGTAGGAGTCCTTTCCCTCCATAAAATGGAGCCTGCACAAACTCATGTTTACAGCACCCTTCTGGGTGGCTCATGCCAGACTGCCTTTGCAAACACTCGTTCAAGATCTCAACAGCAAGCTTCTGAAATTAAACCAAAACATCAGTGTGGCCCTCTTTTCTTAATGGGATATGAGATAATTTGCAGAAGGAGAGAGACGCCACTGGTAGCAAAATTCCTCTGGGTACCACTCTGATAATAATAATAATAATGCAGCCTAATGAAGGGCCATGGCCTATATTCATGTTCTGGGACTGCAAGCTCCCCTCTGCTCAGCAGCACATGCTGCAGTTGTTGTGTGCATTGCACTCTGAATGTGGCTTCTCTCTCCCTCCCTCCTCGTCTCCCGCCCTCCTTCTCTCTTCCCCCTCCTTCTCTCAGGCTTTGCATTTCTGCCCTAAGCTGTGGTCAATGAATCAAAAATCCAGTCTCCAGGGGTCCAGGAGTTAGACTGGGGGGATGCTGCTCTCCGTGGCATCATGGATGGTGTGAAACCTCAGCAGATACCCGAAGTGGCCCTCCCTTTGCTTTGCCTGGCAGTGATGCTGACAATGAGAGATTATTCGGGGGGGGGGAGGGGGCTGCCGTCCCTTAATGCAACATCTAGCGCCATTTAAGATGTGCTAAAGATCTGAGACACCTACACAGAGCTGCTGAAAGGACCTGCTGAAGCTCCTCACCTTTCCAGAGAAGTAGCTGGAGGCCAGAGAAAATAACCTGGAGCTTCTGACTTGGCACTAATGTTAGACACTTTGTGTGGCTCCACAGGCTTCGGTAGCCACCTCATGGGACATGAGTGGGGACTCCTCCCTCATCTCAGTGCTGTTGCTCCAGGGGCTGTGGGTGGCACCGTGCCGTGCAGACACCTCACCTTCTGAAGGCTGGTTCAGTTGTGGGCATGCTGAAGACCGTGACTCCTTGGTCAAAGCTACTGGAATCTTCAGTAGGAAGACTGGAACATTGTTATGGAAATGGTTCTCCTCTGCAGAGCTCTGGAAAAGCCTCTGGTGAGGTCTGACCTTAGCAAGGCTGAAGAACAATCAGGGTTTCTATTGCGGCTCTCTCTGGTCTTTTTACCTTCAGGGCTGCTTCAGAGCCCAAGGATCTCCTAGGACAATCCTGCCATGCCAAGACCCAAGGACCCACAGGCTTGCAGGCTGGTTTGTTCCCTGAGCACTGGAGCACTTGGGAACCACGCAGCCCCTCGAGGAAGGCTCGCAGCCAGCCTTCAGTCCTGCCATCCCCCCCCCCCCCACTGCAGCTCGGTCAGGCAGGTGACAACAGAGTTGGGACTTCCAGCAGCCTGGCTAAACACCGGCGGCAGCTAGGGATCTCCAACAGTCTTGATGTTGGCAAGATGAAATGTTGTTCATTTCTAAATCTCTAAATGATATTTGAATTTGGCGATTTAGCTCTTGATCTGGGGCCTGAAAATATCCTGAAGATAGAATCATCTTTGTGAAACAGAAATTCATTCTCCCAGCCAGCTCCACTTGTCAGGACTCGCTCCTTCTCAAAATGAGGCCATCTATCATGGAGACAGGCATCTAACTTTATCCCAGATTTGAAACTGTTGGCTTGGAGGTTTGTAACTAAAATCACAGCAGCACCCCAACTGTTCTCTGCCTTACACTGATGGGCCACATCTGCTCAAAGTAAAAATCTGAATTTACATGAGTCACACATCAACTCATTCTATGTAAAGACACTGTAAAAGCAATGCCAAAAAAAAAGCTGTCTGTGTGCCAGCAATGCCATATTTACATTAAAGCCTGTCAAATACAGCCCTAAAACCACTACATAAATAGGTGGAAATATTGAATGTGCTGCTGCATCATAAAATTGACAGTGTTAAACTATTACAGATGGCTAATATGCATTATCTTCCTCACCCGTGAAAGTAAAGACCTCTCTTCATCAGGCAGAGGCACTGTCCTCCCAAGAGCCGCAGCTCCGGCAGGAGAAGGGGACTGTCATGAGCCAGCCTGCTCTGCAGCTGGAGCCGTCCTCTCCCCCCGCGGCCCTGCTGGTCGGCTGTCCTATTTGGCGGCTCGGTGCTAAAACAGAACCTGCAAACTGTAAAACAGTGGTGTAACTAGATACCAGGGCCAGAAACTGATCTGGCTCCCTGTCTTTAGTATGTTGGCATTTCAGAGTGTTCCTGATTTTTGTCATGCAACTCTTTATAAGAATGAAGAATTACTATTCAACCCTCACTTTACAAATTGGAAACCGAGGTAGAAACAGAGATAGTGATTACCCCAAATAACAGAGGCAGACAATGTTTCTTTTATTTCCAGAGTATTTTTTTTTACATGGCACAACTCTTTCCGGCTGTCTTGGATTCACAGAAGAGGTGGGGCCAATAAGTTTATATGAGCATATCAGTGTCTCCATGACCTTCCCTAGCACCTGGTGAATAAACAGCGGGTTCTGGAGTCTGGGCTAAAAGAGTGTGAAATACGCTGCTGTTTCTACCCTACCTAAAGTCTCTTGTGTGCGCGATCGGCGCGATCTGCTCACATGCTCAGGCTTGACTCCATGGGCAGATACCGTGTCAGGAAAGGCTTTTCTTGGAATCAGTTTGGCAGAAACTGCTGGATGTTTTTCTCCTTTTTTTGCCTTACATAATACAAATGACGCTACACTGTCCATTTCTTGGGACAATCTTGACTCATGTTGGTGACCATCTGTGGCGGTGTGCTCCCCCTGTAGCCTCCTGCCCCCTCCCTTGACCTTTTCCCAAAACCCTGCTCAAGCGATGATCACCGGTGGCAGTTGTGATGGATGCATCCAGCTCAAAGTGGATTCAGGGGAGACAGATAACAACACAACAGCCAAGGGCTAATTTACAGCCATGTGTCTACCTAACCACAGTGCTGGTCGGTGTCCAACTCAAGCTAGATCTGGAAGAAACTAACATACGCAGTCGGTATGTAAATATGACTACGAGTTAATCATCTTACCCCCATAAAGAGTGAGCAGCCCAAGAGCCCTTTGAGCTCTCCTGCACAGCAGTGGGCTGCACGCCAGGGTCTCCCCTTGAGGAGGGACGCCTCTCAAGGTTACTCCTCGAGGCTGAGAGTTTCCTTGCCGCAACAGATCCTCGGTAAGTGACTAATAGCATGCTAAAATTTGAAGTATTAGCTAAGTGCTATAAAGGATTGCGCATATATAATCCTTTAGACATAAACCATTGACCAAGTCTGGGCCTAGGATTGGAGCCAGCTGCACCTAGACTCCTCTCTGAGAAGGAGTTTAGAAAGCAGGGGGGTCCTCTCAGAACCTCATGACTCAACGGGAGGGTCTCCCTGACAGTCTTGTCTGACCCTGTCCCCTATGCAGTAAATAATCAAGTGTATCTTGCCATCGAATCTCGTTAAACCACTGTCGCATTTATTGCCAAACTTTGTTGTCAATAAACATATTGCTCTTCCAAGCGCACTCTCACTCCATCCGCGACACCATCCTGAATGCTGCCGCAGGGATCATTTTCCCAGCTGGTGGCTGCGATTGCCTTTCCCGGGTTCTCCCACTAGAGGGGCTCCCTCACTCCCTTTCATCGAGGTTGCAGACGTTCACTGCTCATCTCCTCAGCCTGTAAATCCCCATCCTTCCCACCACTGCCATCCAACAGCTGGATATTGATATCCATCTCTGATTGATCCAGGGACCTCACTGCTGTCATCAGTTTTCTGAATTTCCAAGTGAGTATCTTCATCTTTTCTCCCATATAGGCATGTCTGGGACAGGGAAGAGGAAATCCTCATCAATGTCTCTAAGACTGGCGCATTTCCTCTTCCAGATCCCTGCTTTAAACTCTCTTTTGCTGTCAGGGCTGGAAAAAGCACTCGACAGACTGCTGATGTGCTGATATTACTGCCTCTCACGCTGCCCAACTGTTTTCGTAGCACATGCTTTCCTATCTGTACATCTTGGTCTATCGTCATGTCGTAGGCTCTCTGGGGAAGGGACTGTCTTTTATTCTGTGCTCATACAACGCCTAAGATGGTGTGATCCTGGTTGATGACTGAGGTTATTGGTAACACGCAGTAAGCTGCTCCCTGCCTGCAGATCTCTCAGGCTCGAGAGGCAGAACGAGACAGCATGAGCCAGCAGACATCAGGCAGAGAGCGAGGGACGGGAGGACGGCCAGAGCCCAGAGCCTTGCTTTGAGTGGCCTTGTGCCTTCTCACTCTACGCTGATGCCTACTCTCAAAAACCTCTCTTATCCCCTGCCGAGCTTTCCTCATCCCTTTTCCTGACACGCTCCTCGCTTCATGGACCACGCGGCTTTGACCACTTGGTTTTGCCCATGGGTTCTCAGCACGTCTCTGGCACAGCCCTGCACCCAGCACGACCTGCCCTTGTAACTATGCCTAGAAAAGCCCTGGGTGGGCAACACTGTAAAAGCAAAACGCTCTTTCCAAAACTGAACTTGAGTTTGAAAAGCACGCTTGAAAAATTTAATTGGCAGTTTAACCATTTGTATTTGTTTTTGTTTTTACTGTGTTTCTCATCATCGCCAATAAAAGTGAATGAATTTGTCTGCTCACCTGCCTATGATCTGTTTAAGATATTTTTCCATTTTCTTGACGTAGTCCAGGCTACAATATGCCCTTTTTTCAGGACATCATCTCTTTCCCTCTGCAAAATCTTATCTGGGTAGATTTGAAGGAGCTGCTCTGTTGTCTGGGATTTACAGATGTGTGATAATCCCACGCGACCAAAAAAAAATGGATACCCCATAGATGTACAGTCACACTGACTCTCTCATCAGTGACTATTCTGCATCCTGGGTTCCTGCATACCCAGGATAACGTGCATCCTGTTGCTGTATAAAATACGCACCAGGCAGCCAATGCTTTCTGGAAAGTCTTGGACTCATTATACATGAGCTGTTGTTCTATTCATGAACATATGTCTGATGCTTCCCAGAAACTCTGCAGTAAAGGCCACGTGCTGTCATTGCCAGGGTAATCCCTAGAGGCAAACACAATACTACATATGGCAAATTCTCCAGATATACACCTTCCTTTCATGAGTTTAGTGAATTTTGTGATGCATGGACGGGCTGTCCCATGAATTTCACATCTTAGAAAGAGGGAAGACATTGCGTACAGGACAGATGGCCTTTAATGTACATGTCAGTGTTCTTCCTCCGCATTTCCTCTATAACTGAAAAGTTTTAATTATTAAATCTGTGTTTACAGTTTTCCAGTAAGACCATTAGCAAAGGCAAAATTGGTTAAGCCATGAAAATCAACCACTAAGTGCTAAAATCTGTTTCTGTCAGATGGCAGAAAACAAGCAGAAAACCAGTTTTTGATGACTGCCTAGTCTTTGACAAGCAGCATGAGAATGAATCAACCTTTGCATGCCTCACTATTCAAATGTGCCCCTGCAGAGTCAACACATGGAAAAAAGATGGAAAAGTCTCATCGCCTGCAAGTACCCACAAGGTGGTGCCGTTCAATAATTTTAGGAGGAGAGACTCCACCAAGGCATTAGGGTGGCGAAGTTAAGATCCAGCTCCCCTTATGAATCACCACCTATTGCACAAGCAACTCGTTTTTCTAAACCGTAGGCCAAGCATCACCCCGACAGCGACTTGCACTCAGTCAGTCCAAAGGATCATATCAAGGATTTCTGGCTGCTGCCTCGTGTCTCCTCCAGCCTCTTCCCTGTTGCAGGGTCGTGTCCACCTCCATGTGCAGCTCCAGGGGCTTTCCTCCATACAAGATGGCTCTGCAGCATAATAAATCTCACAGTCAAGGCTGCCTCCCTATCAGCACACCTCTGTGTTGGATTAACTAGAGATCATCTTTAACCTCATGGCCCAAAAATATGCAGCTTAGTTTGCTTTGGATAGGCTAATAGGCATGGGGAAAGTCCCTGGCAAGGGTAACTGTCAGCCCCATGATGATTCCCCTTCTGGTACAGAGGCTGCTTGTCCTTCCTGCATCATCATCTCTTGCTCACAGGACAAACACTGTCCTCCATTAGTGATAGATTCAGGGTAACTAAGTCAACAGAGTGAACAGCGGGAACCCCTCGTTTCAGTATTAGCAGGACACCGCCAGCCGTACTCCACATCGGTTTTCCCGCTCACATGGAGATGACCAGCTTATTTTCTAGTAGGTCTTGAATGAACAGAAGATTTTGAGGACTCGGAGGCTTCCTTCCTGTGTCAAATTCAGAGAGGTGGCTTAGAAGTGTACCCCTCCCTCAGACCCAGCCTGAATCCTTTGCTCTAGCAAAGCTCCTCTTGAGATCAGGGTGAGCTTTTGTAGGGTTCAGCTGGTTGTTCCCAACCTGCAGGTTATCTCCTTCCCTTCAGGCCCTGCTCTTTGCTGAATGTCAAACTGCCTGCAAGATCAGTGACTTCTGTAAACAGCATATGCCGACCAGACATTAAAATTGTTGCTTGAGGATGCGTACTGGCTGTCCTCATAAACACAAACACCAGATTAGCAGAGCAAGAAGCCAAAGCAATCTTTCAGAAAGAATTACAGCTCTTTTGCAGCTCTTTAACAGATTAAGTTGGTTTTTTTCCCCAGTCAGCTTAATCTGTGGCACTGTTCATAATTCTAATGAAATTCAGATGATAATCCAGCTGGGGGTCTTGAGAGCACCTCTGCCTGTGGCCATTCTTGACTCTGTGGCCTGGAGGAATGCAAAGGAAAATTGTATTAGCCTGTCTTTCAAAGGCAAGGAATTAAACTTGTGAACGTTGCTGTCTAGAGTGTCAGTAAATCATATGTTTGCCATTAAGCAACTGCCAGAACAACACAGGTAAATGAGCAGGAAAATGGTTGTTTATAGCCTCAGTGACTCCTAGTTGCTGTTTACTGGTGGAGTGCCATAAAGACGAAGGAGAAGGAAACAGAAGACAGGAGAGAGGCTCTAAAGCTGACATTCAAATGAAGCGTGAGGAGTCACATGCTGCAGGGAACAAAGGGAAAGAAAAGCAGAATATAGTGTTTGTCTTACTTGCATATTTTTGTCCCCTCTTTTGTTATCATCGCTTCTATAGAGATCTATAAAATCAAGAAGGGCAGGGGCAGGATAAATACTATACAAGGTTCACTGTGCTTTCTTGTGCGAGAACAAGAAGTTAAATTAGCAATTAGCAAGTTCTCCACAAACAGAAGGAAGTGGTTCTTCACGCACCGTGCAAGAAATCTGTAAAACTCCTTGCCGCAGGAGATTGTAGATGCAAATCTTTACAGAGGTTCAGAAAGCAACCGGACAACTTCATGGAAGAAAAGAACCCACGAAGGACTTTTGACAGCAACTCCTCACCCAGAAAGCCTGTAAGCTGCTGGGTAGGAGGAAGGCAGCCAGCGCTGACAGAAGTTATTTACTCTGGACTGCTTGGTGGTGGTGAGGCCACACCTGGGTCGCTGTGTCTGCCCTCGGCTCCCCTTCCCAGGTCAAGGGGGCTGTGGGGAAACTGGTGGGGCCCAGTGGGGGCTGCCCGTGTGTTCAGGGGCCCACAGCACGTACCCCTGTGGAGAGGTGGATGGAGCTGGGCTTGCTTAGGCTGGAAAGAGGTGTCCGAGAGGTGAGCTAGTGGTGGCCTACAGCCACCCAATGGAGAGATACAAAGACGGTAGATACTTCTCAGTGGTAGCAGACGACATAAGAGGTGGTGGTCACAGTTTGCTGTTTGGGAGGCCCAGGTTGGACTTCAGGGAAGACGTTTTCACCAGGAGACCTGCAGAGGGGACTTCCAGCCAACGTTTCCATGATTCTATGAGTATCAGTTTTAAAACTGAACACTTGCATTTGCAGGACTCCCATAAAGTGGTGGGGGCTTTTTGAGACAAAATCTACAGAGAGACAATATATCTAATACGATAGCAGGGGGCACCCCCGTCATATTATCCCCTGTTTTGTACTGACACTGTTACGGCTTTCCAGTCTGTTATTTATGCACCTCATTAAAAGGACCGTTCTCAGTGTCACTGGGATGACACTGTTCTTTGTTTGCATTTTAACAGAAGCAATGCAGTCACATCATGTTCCAATAAATAGGCCCTGACCTCCAACAGTAGCTGTGTGTGAAATAAATAAACCCCTGCTAGGAAGCTGGGTACCTGTCATCTCAGCCTCCCCAGGTCAGGCATTCACAGGCTATTTTGGGCCTCAGTCCACTTCCAGTTCAGCATGAATGAACTTGTCAAGCCGTGGTCCTAAAGTAGCTCACTATTCACAATATTAACGTTATGTTAATAAAATACAGGGGTATCAATCCGAGTACCCAGTCCTCTCATGCTAGCTGAGACACGGACTCAGAGCAAAATGGCCAACACGCTCCCAAAAAGTCTCTGAGAGAAAAAACCTGAGCACAGGCTTTCTGGAGGCTAAAAACAGGAGCTACCAGACAAGCGAACATGAGAGTGGCACATGTCAGCCTACGCGCTGCCAACTTTTGTTTAAGCATTTGGGCTTCCTCAGAAGGATTTCAACAGAGAATAGCAAGTGAGATCCGGGGGTGTGCTGGGGGAGCTCCTCCCAGCCACAGAGAGAATCATGAGACTCTGTTTGCTAAAGAAAATATAACAAGCGAGGGAAAAAGAGCAAAGCAGGGTGATATGAAGAGCTCGGTAATGAACATATGTAAGGGACAAGGATGTACAGTGGAAAGAGAAGACCATTTTTGTTTGATAAAAAAGAGAGCATCAAAGGAGATATGTACAGAAGGGGTAACACCACCCTGCCCTAGACCTCTTGCTGAGCCAAATAAGCTCTGCTAAGTGTATAGGGAGTTGCCCCTCGCCTTTTGTAGAATATTCCTGTGGTTTATCCATCCCTCGGCCTCACTGCTAGGGATAAAAAAAGCTTGTCTGTAACCTCTTCGTGGTGATTTTGTGGACTCCTGTCAATTAGCAACTAGAAGATATCATATGTTCCCTTTACTGTCTGTTAGGATGGAACCTATTTCTGTCTGAAGTGTCTCAACCGACTTCAGATAATGGTGTCCCAGAGATTAAATAATTCATATCCCTGGAACATCCCAGAGCCTTCCTTATGTACCTTCCTCAGCCTGACTGAATGAGATGTTAAAATATGGGAAAGGCAGGGAACTTTTCAGAGGAAAACATTTATGGGAAAATATGAGGGAAAATGGGGAAACCTCCCCACTTCTGCCCCCACTTCTGCCCCCACTGGTGCAGGAGAGCTTTTGGCATATTTGATAGCAAGTGTTTTGTCCAGCCAGGTTTTATATTACTTAGTATTTATATGGTTTGAGATGACTCTACATTTCTCTGAGATCCTGTTGTGAGGGAGCTTCCTTGGTATTATTCTTTATTTGGATTCATCTCATGAGGATGGATGAGCTCAACTTAAACAGTCTGCACCCAGAATTTGAAGACGTGACGATTCTGGACCTGAGGTTCCCCAGGCCAAGTAGCTCTGCTCTAGATCAAATGTTAGATTTCCTTAATGTCCTGTGCTGCTGAGATCTGAGGGCTTTGAGCCTGCTTCTACACTAATGTGTCATTTCTCTTTATTACAGCTGTCCTGTGCTAGCGCAGAAACTTTAATGGAGGAGCCACAGGCTACCACTTGCAGCTGCAGTCCTGCTGTTTGAGGAGCCATCAATCAGACAGCAGTGGAACACCACACCTCATATTCTGGACAGGCACGCTCTTCAAAATGTTTTCCAAGAAAATTATCTGCACAGAGTTCTGTAAAAATCTAATTCTACCTCATTAACCAATAGCTTATAACTAGCCCAGAAAAAAAAATTCAGGTATAATAGCCCTATGACAAATGTGCTAGCACTTAGTCAATTCATTTATCTACCCACTAAATGGATGCTTTAAACCCAAGAGCCTCACCCCTTTAACCTCCCTGGTTAATGTTTCCAGATGACATGCCAAATGTATCCATTTTATAAAACTACATTAAAATCCGAGATGGGAAAAGTCTGGTAGGTCATCTTGGTTAAGCAGGATTGTTTCATAAAGAATAATACTGAAAATGTATTAGCAGAGCTTCAAGAGCTTTTTGACATGAAAAGGACTGATACTAATTCTCCATTTTGCTCGAACCAGCTTGCCTGTTATCTGCATCTCAGCTCAGAGCCCCAGTTTTGTACTGAGGTACCCATTGTACAAAGACAGAAAAGAAAGGCGGCCCATGTGCCAGCCACCCAGCCCAATGTGAGATATAAGGCAACAGAGATGCTACCTCACAGGTCAGCCGTGCTCGAAGCAGTGGGGCAGAGCTGAGCTACATGCTTGGCAGCGTGTTTAGTGCATGCCATCGGTCTAATTCTCACTGAGTTTTCCACAGAGCTTATGGCAGAAAAATTTTAGGAAGGAATTTATAGGATGACCTTGAAGTGTGATGCCATGGTGTGATGCCTTTAAACAGAGGAGCTACTTTGCTGCATGGTGCAGAGTGGAAAGAACATCTAGTCAACAAGAATGCTGTCCTTTGCTAAATGGAGACATCTGGATTGCATGAAAAGAGGCCACAAAAGACCCTAGAGGCAAAGGTAAGAAATTTGGGTTTGGTGCTGCTGACAGAGGAGTTTGCAAAACAGCGCAGGGGGTGGTGGTGATGATGAGGGAGTAGCATGGTCATCCTTTTTGTCCTCCTCAGTGCTCTGCTCTCTGCCCTCTCTGCCTTTGCACAGCATCCTACCCAAGTGACCCACACTCTCCCTGTCCAAATGCCTCAGCTGACTGTGCTTCTGAGTAGCCTCTTAGATGAGCTTTGATGTTACCACCCAAACTGTGAAGAATTTGTCTTATGCCAAGTCAAACAAATAAACTCACCAGACATAAGAATTGCTGTGCTATGTCAAACCATACAGCCTACTATCCTGTCCCAAACAGTGGCAAAAAAAACCCCAGATGCTTGGGGAGGGTTTAAGAGAATAAGCTGGTCATGGACATCCAACTGCTATTATACGCATGCTCTCTCTGCACATGTTTTCACTACTTACAGGAACAGAAAGGAGCAGAGGTGTGCAGGGATGAAGAGGGAAGGTCTGTCAACCTGCCATGGCTACGCAAAAACCCAGGGGTGTTGCAAGGAGTCTGGAAGTGGAGTTCTCTCAACCTGTCCAGCACCATAGCCTCTCTGCATCTTAGCTTTTCATTAGCATGATGGAAATCTGTAAAAAGCTGGCATCGGGGGTGATCACCATCCTGAATGTATTAGGGAAGTGGGATATTCAAAATCACTGAGATAATCAGATTTACAACCCAGGAAACATAGGACATACAAGAGCAGCTCCTGAGAACTCGGCTGGTTCCAATCAAAGTCAAAGGCTGGATGTATTTCAGGGAGGATGCAGAGCAGCGAATCAGAACAGAACACCCTTTAGAAAGAAAATGTATCACAGACTTCAGGCTTGCCTAGAAAGACTGTGGAATCTTTGCCATGTGAGATATTTAAAATATGTTTAGGATGATCTAGAAGTACTTGCTCCTGCCTCAGCCTAGGAGGTGGAGGTACATGATGTCCTGACCTTTCATTATCTGAGTCTCTGGTATCAAATACTAACTTTCTGTGTCAACAGCATGTCATTGAGAAAATTAACTAGATTTCTTTTTTCCTGAGGATCTTGATATCCTGTGGCAGCTGATGCCACCAAAGCATTTTTTTATTGCAGTCTGCTGTGGGGATTTGTGGTCAGCCATTTGAATGCAAGCCGCCCTCACTAAACTTACATGAACAAATATTTACCTGCAGCAGAGCACAGGCAACTGTAGCTGCAGGCTCCTCTTTATTTATAGCTCACTGGCACAGGCAAGCTGCAGTCTGCCTGCCTTTGGTCACCTGCTCATATCTGAGGTTAACACACGAGTAAGCAGTAACTTCCTCAAGGCTAAACTGTATTTGCAGAAAAGATGACTTTATCCCAGTCACCGCTATGGACAGATATAAAGTAATCCCTACAGACATCTGAAGGCTAAGCCTGCTTATCTGATGGTGTGAGGTCAGAGGAGAGACTGATCAGGGTATGTGTTTATAATAACAATTGTGATTGCTTTGCAAAAAGACACCCCCCAAAGGGTTTCTTCAAAATACTGTCAGGTCAAAATACAGATTATTGAGAAAATCAGGCGTTTCATAATATATCATCTCCTATCAGAAAACTTTTAATCACCCAGGCACAAAATAGTTGCGAGATATTTTCTTAGAGAGCTCAAGCTAATCAGATGTCATCTTGCTGGGTTAAGCTAATTAGTGCAATGCCTAGGAAGGAAACTCTCCCCAGCAGGCACAGTTAGTACCCGCTGGTAGCCGAGGTTTTACCTAGCCTCCGTGGCTGGGCACAAGCTGCGGTGGACCCAGAGCCAAGCGTGGGCTGACAGGCCAGCCGGCGCTCATGTCCACTTGGCTGCTGCCTTCCTCAATTAAAGGGCTGGGGTATCCCTGCCTTCCCCAACATAGGGCCACCCGATTCTCTGCAGAGGGAAGTGCCCACTGTCCCACTGTCAAATTTGGCTGACCTTGGCCAATGGGTTCCAGATTTGCTGGGGAACAACCAAAGGGGAAACAGATGGACAAGCAGCATGAGAGTGTAAGCTTCGTTTCCTTAGAAAACCAGGCTAAAATGTCCTTCTTGGTTTAGAATAGCAAATGTGGACTCGCATGTGCACAGCAACTGCTTGCTACAGCCTCATGTCTCTTTTGGCTTCAAAGCCATGGAAGCCCTATGAAATATTTCCATACCTGCCACTCCTAGCTACGGCAGTTGAACTGCTCTCCTCCATGAATTCTGGTTGCATTGTCCAGAGCTCTGCTACAGGGCATATCTTGTCACGTGGTGGACCTCCTCCTCTCCTCCTTCCCCGCCATCCTCACTGGCTCTGACTCCAGCCCTGAAGATCACAGCTGCTCTGCTTCTCCATCACACAGAGGGAACGCCTCTGAGAGAAGGTAACTCTGTCGTAGCTGGAATACAACTGTGGATTATGTGGTAGCCAAGCACTGCACACATGTAACGAGCACCAATAACAAATATTGATAATGTATGCAATATGATAATTAATTATGCAATAAACATCCATCACAATATCCCTGCAAAATGTCATAAAGAGAGGAATCCAAATGAATATCTCATTGACCCAAAGGAGCTTGGGCTTCTCTCTGGGTTTTAGCTCTCTAAACCATGCAGATTCACCAACAGCTTCTGATCAACGGGGTAGATGTGGTGCTTAGGGACAGGGTTTGGTGGACTTGGCAGTGCTGGGTTAACAGTTGGACTCGGTGATCTTAAAGGTCTTTTCCAACCTAAATGATTCTATGATTCTATGATCTTTGGAGCAGAGCAGGTTGGTCAGCAAGACAAGAGCTGTAGGTAGAGAAAGTTGCCAGGTTTGCAGCAGCTTGTAGGGTGAAGTGGGCCCAGTAAGAGATGAAAAGGGAGACTGGTCTATCTGTGGGTGGTAGATGCTGGAAGAGAGAGACAGCCAAGGTAGGCAGAGAGCACATTTTGGAGCAGGTTGATGGGCCTCCCTTTCAAAAAAAACTAGGCTCAGGCTTAAGAGTTATGAATTTCTGCACAACTTGTGTTACACCAAGGAATCCAGGTTTTTAGAGGGTCCTTCAAAACAGCTGCTTTCCTGGCTCCCTGTAAGCAGTACCCTGGCTGCCTGGTCCCTGCAGTGACTAATGCATGAACTTGGCCTGGAGTCTCCGTAGTTCTCCCTGTCCCCAGCACAGCTGCCTTCCAGCCTTGGGCAGAGCGGGCTTCAGTGGGCTGAGTGGAGGTGAGGAACCGGTGCGCAGCAGTGAGCAGCTCACCCTCATCAGAACAGACCGGAGCAGTCCTACGGCCAGCTGGAGGGATAAGGCAACTTGGTTCCTTATTTCTCTCCTGTGTGCGCATGTGGAAGCAATGCAAACTTTGGCACAACCCTGGACTATATTATTCATCAGAAGTCACTTGATGGTGGGATTTGGCAACCAGTCAGTTCTACAAAGTGTTTCCTTCTTACAGCCACCATAATTTCATCTTCCTTATAAACATCTGCAAATTATCCTCCTTCAAATCCTGCCTTTAAACTCCTCTTTGCTGGAATGCCAATGAGGACTGATATGCTCACCCCACAGCCTCTGATGTGATCTGCCCTTATCTCATTCTCTCTTTTTTTCTTCCTTTTGATTCCCTCTCTGAATAAAGGATGCTAGATTTCAACATGATTCTTGAATGCTGTTTACTCCCAATCTGTGTTGTTTCCATTTCTATGCCTTCAAATACAAGCTACTGTTGGAGCCCAGTCTGAAAGAAAATATCCCAGCATATGGTTGGCAAATGCGGCATGCTCAGCTCTTGTCTCTAAATCCTGTTTCCCAGCACTTCTTCAGGGAATCAACGCTGATTAAATGTGCCAGTACATTTCATTGCATTTGGAGGATCTGCAGATCATTCTGCAGAAAAGTGGAAGCATGAAAGAGTAACTGAATAACCAAGAGCAGTTTACCGTATGGTACAAACTGCGATTACACTTTGAAATGATTAAACCCCAGCTCTAGGTAAGAGATACCTCAGTGACTCCTGTGCCCTTTAATCCCTTTGCGAACAGCAGTTGCTGGCGCTTGGATAAACATCTGCTGGAAGTGTGAATGAGAGCCGCCAAATTCATATCTGAGTGCAAGAATTCTTCAGGGTTTCCCAGGATTTATAGTCAAACGGTCTCGGACTCCAAGTCCTCTCCCTCAGATATTGCTGCTGATCATGTTCCTTCAAGCCAACATTTATTTTCTCTCTGCATGGTGAATCTTGAGTCAGGATGATTTTCACAGGTACGACTGACGAGGTTACCAAGCCCCGCTCCCCAGGCTCCCTGGCTGATCAGATGCCTCAGCGGGCCTTGGTGCAGCTCTTGAGCCGGCTCGAGCTGGCAGCCTCACGTTTTCGTGGCGGGCAAGCACCACTCCTGCTCTACAGCAGCAAGGTTTGAGCTGCCAGTGTAGGATCCACCTCACTGGCCCAATGCAAGCCACCTTTGATATCAGGACTCCAAAAGCTGGAAATGTTTGGGGTTTTTTTTCCAAGAAAGCTGACATTTTAACTTAATCCCAGGAGCTTTTCATTGTATGGAAAACAAAAAAACCAAAACAAACAGTCCAAGGCTAATGTGAACAGACAGCTCTCCTTTTGTCCCCGCAAAATGCCACTTAATATTCTTCTGCCTCCTTGCCTAGAAGACAAGCACCATGTTGTCCTCACGGATCTTTTTTTTGGCCAGCGTGCCACAAGCAGGTTTGACAGGACTGGAGATTGCAGCCTCTTATTGGAAATCAAATGAAAAGCCCTGCCAAAGCCAGTAGTGACTAATCCACTCAAATAATTACTTATGGGACAGATGACGATGAATTTCAGAACCCGATATTCCCTGCGAACTGCCATCACTGAGAACATTTTGCAAATTTGTCAGCGTGCCCTCCATGTAGGTCCCAGACTTCTTTGCTGCTTCCCTTTCCCGTTCCAAACCAGTATTACTCTGTGTTTTTCAGAGACCTTATTTTTAGCTCTGCTGAGAGGAAAAAAAGGGCTAATACTGCAAGGTTTTTCCACTGTACAGGTAGCAGAAATTATAGTGTGCAGGGGGGATCGCTCCCCTCACATGGCAATCATTCCCCACGGACATTTTCTGCCAGTTAATTAAAAAGCGCTGTCTCCCTGGAGGGCTGTCCACACAAGGCCTTTTGGCCCAAATTTTCCAGGTGGTTTAGTTCCACTGGTGGGATCACGGCGGGGGCCACCGGCACGGACGCTGACTCCAGATAACGTCAGTCATGAGCTTGGGCTGAGGACCATTCTCAAAGCAAATTGGGCTAGGAGAGAAAAGAAAGGGGGAAGGTTACATCCACAATAAAAATCAGCATCTAAAAATCAAATCTGTGCCTTGGTGTCAGCACCAGGCTGAATTATTAAAGCTGAAATTATTTTCCGAGGCTAATTTTTCTTTCCCTGCTTCTGTTAGCGAATCCTGCCTAGCAACAGAGGTGACCTCTCGAGGTTGCTTCTAGCACTGTTTCACATGGCTCTGTGTGCTCGCTGTCTGCGGCTCCTTCCCATCCAGACAGCCGAACGAGAATAGCCAGTTTCTCTTTCTCTTCTCGTCAGTATTATCCTCCAATTGCTACATGACAGCCCTGCTTTGTGGCATTTCAAGTTATAAACACTGTCAAGGAAGATTTAAATCCCCCAGAAAACAATTCATCTTTAAATAAAAATAAGTATCTATGAATCACTCCTTTCAAAAATAAGCACTTATCAGAATTCACACTGTTTCAGGGTAGGAAAAGCTTCTGTTTCCCTCTAACAAAATCAGGGTAACTCTGTGACAGAAATGTCTGGTTTTCTTAAGGCTTTCTTCCCTCTGCTTCAAGAAAGGATAAAGCCCAGACCACTGTGGTACCAGACAGTCCCAGCTGTTTTCTCCACTTCTCTCTCCCCAATCAGGGTGGATTTAATCTAAGCTCTTAATTATAGACCCCATTCTAAAAACTGTTCCCTGCTAAAATAAGGTACCAATTATGCACAGCTCCTCTGTGGTACGGGGCATGCGGTGAGTTAATCAATTCCCTCACATCTGGTACGGCCCCTGCTGCCTTGCAAATCCCTGCCTGCAGACTACTCCCGCCTGGGAACAGATTAACCCCTTTCTCACTAGCATCATAACTGGTCTAAAGGCTATATTCCAGTATCTTCACAACTGCAACCTGAAATGTTTCGCCTTCAGCTCCCAGGTCCCAGTGAGGGCCTCGGAGGGCAGGGTCAAGGCTGAAAATAGGAAAGATGTGGAAAACGTCTGTGAACGAAGCTTGGAATTGATTTCCTCCAGGCCTGCCAAAGTGTAAGGCAGTGTGCAGGGCAGGTCCCGAGAGCCCGCAGTCACAGCAAGCGCAGGAGAGAGGAGAAATAGACCGCACCTACTCATCACATCTCTGTGCGTGCTGCTTCTGTACTTTGAAGGGATGTTTATTCCTGACTTCTTTGCCTGGATGTAACCCATTCCTCTACCTCCCTTCTGCTTTAATATGCGAGTTTGTATAGAAAAAAAGGGGAGATGGGTTTCGGCCATCATGCAGAGCCCTAAGGGTGGTTTGCTTGTAGGACCAAGAGCAAAGCCCTTGCGTTCTGCCAGCTTTTTTTGGCACAGACTCATTTGAGCAGGGAAGTGCCTTGTGAAGACCTCATCTCCTGTTCATTGTAGCACAGATGGCCTCCTCTTCCCTCCCCAGCCACAGATCAGTCTTGCTACGGCTCCAACAGTTATATGTCAAAACAACAGGAGAGTAACATCAGGAAATTATTTCCTCTATTTGCCTTTCCACTTTGCATATGCTGGTTTCTAGAAATGAGGAAAAAGACCAGTGTTAGTTGGAAAGCTGAGTCCTGCTCAGCTGGTAGGAAAGAATTCCTCGATGCTGTGGGGCTTAGTTTGAGAGCTGCTGTCATGAGCCAAAAATTGATTTCTAAACCGCTGTGTCTCATGTGGAGTATAATTCTACAACGCTCTCCTAGAGAGGAGGGATCGCATAGCTTAAATGACTCCACAAAAAGCAAAGGAGGGCAGAATCAAGCACACCGTGCACAGCGAGGAGGAACAATCTGCAAGAAACTCCCCAACACCAGTTTGCTTGAGGTGAGAAAATCAATGGCTTATGATATTACAGTGAGATATGCATAAAAGGTCTCTTTTATAAGGTGATCTCCTGCCTTAACTTAGCACCTCAGTCTATTTTCAAATCGTTTACATACACGGCTATTTCAGCTCACTGCTTGCTCAGTTTGCTTACTTTAAGCAGCGGTGTCAAGACAAATTTCTCTAGGTTTCAATTTAATTTATGTTTCTCAGCTTTGTCCCAGCATTACCTGGACTTCTGGGTTCAACAGCTAACTCAGAGCTGGAGCTTACCACTGCCTACTTGCAAATGAAAGATCAGATTGCTGGTGTGGGCCAAAGAACTGAGGAACAGATAAAACAAACAAGCTTCGTAGCTGTAATTTAATAGCTAAGAGGAGGGCTAAGGATCATTTGCCCTCAAGTCTGATGAGTCAACGTAGACAGAGCTATGCCACACAAAAGAAAACCTCCCAGGTTACCCAGAATAAAACCTCACGAATAACGAAGTCTTGATTAACTTAAATTGATCATTTAGCAACCATCTCTTGTTCGGTCCCAATTGTGTTTGCTGACGTTTTGCTCCCAGTGAGTACACAGTGAGTCACTGCTCAGTAACCTCCCCCCCCGCCCCCGCCTGAGATCCACCATGTTCATTTTTCAGCAGCTAATGACAACTATTAGTAACCATGAGCTAGCACAGATTTAAGTATGTGGGCTGCCCGTGGACGGCTGCGTGGCAATTTAACGTGGCTTATGTATGCATCACTGTCCTAGAAGTTAGGGAGGTAGGCAGGAGCGTGATGCTTCCCATGCTATCGATAGCCATTAATGGTGCCTTCAGATCCCGGCGGGTAATTAACAACTAACTCACCTGCCTGACACATGGTTCAACTCTGCTTTCAGTTACTTATCGGGTGCTGCAGTGAATTTGCCAGGGAAAGTTTTCCTGGTGTTTCAGACAGATTTTGACCTATTTATTTTTAATCCATCTCTTGGCTCTGTCATTTTGCTTTTCTGCCCCTAGTCCTGAGCTGTTCTATTTGTTTCATCAGCTCCCATTTTTGTGTGTGTGTAAGCGTGACTGGATTTATCTATCTTGTTTGCTTGCTATTTGGGGGGAAGGAGTACTGCATTGTTTTGTTCCTTTGGGAGCTACTCACAAGTTCCAAACAGAAACGCATTGGCTCAGGACTTACTTGACCCGGGAGAAGCCAGCTCCCTTTGCTCACAAGCAGTTACACTGTCTGCACGCTGTGAGGTTCTGAGTTTGCTTCTCAGCTTGAGGTAGCAAGAAAAAAAAAAAACAGACAAACCCCAAAACCCAGTAGGTCTGACTACCAGATTGTATCTGCCAGGTGAGGAAAAGTACAGAAGGGCTCTGTACTGATTGCTACTAAATTGGTACTGGGGCAACAGCAAAATAAGAAAACACAGGCCAATCGAACATCAAGTTTAAAAGCGTCCTAGTCCTTGTGATGTGCTTCTTCTTGACTTACTTTGTTCTCAGCTATCTAAAATTGGGTCTTCCCAAAGTGAATTAGAAACTGCCAAGAGAGTGCATGATTTTTGGGGCAAAAATCTGCGAGGATTTAGAATGAGATCAGACATGTTTCTCTTGCTAACTGATCAGATTTGAGCCCGAGATGCCACTAGACTGAGGTCAGTACATTTCCATGGGGGAAGATCATACTAAATTATAATAGTTGGATTTTTGAAAAACAAGAATTAGGAAATACCAACATAAGTGCTGTACTGTGAGAAGTTCAAATTAACCTGTTCCTACCATCCACTTCCTAGGTCAGTGGTGCCATTTGAAGTCTAAAATACAGTCATGGCCCGGAGGGCACTAAAAGGCCTTAATTGCACTGACCAGCCCTCACCTGGGGCCCCCACCCACACCCCCTGCCCAGGGCTCCATTTAAGCTCTGGACTGAGCATTTGCTCAGTTCCTGCCTGAGCTGTGTTGTAGGTCTGCCTGTCTGTGGCCCTGCCTCCTGGATGGCCCGTGGACCTCCGCTTTAGGTAGCTTTTCTCCTGGATGGGTCCCTCAGGTATATGTTGCGGCTTGTCTCCAGTCCTGGTTCTGTTTCCTTTTGTTCCTGCGTGGAGCCTGGGCCTGGTTTGTTGCTTGCTCTGTCTGGGGCTGTTGATGGACCCTGCTACCAGCATCTGTCCCTGCTTGCTGTGCTCAGATCTTGTGGGACTGTGCTCTGTCGCTGAGGGCACTACTTGTGCTGGGATTGCCTTTGGCTCCTGGCTTGCCTGCACTTTGGGAACAGCAGGCCATCGCTGTTCCCTGACAAATATTCTGGAGTTAAGCCTGCCCTTATTTAAGTTACTGCAAGAAGCAGTTCAGTCTAGCACCCTTTGCAAGGAGGTCCACCTACTTGTGGCACTTCATCCTCACTCATGCAGAGCTGTCTATGCATGCTTGCAAAAATGGGTCCCATGAGGAATATGTCTACTTATAGTTTGCAGCTCCTCCTTTTAATCTTAGGAATGGGTTTATGTGGGACCCTTCTGTTGTCTGCTACAGATTTCTTCAGATCTATCTACTCATCCCTCTGGAGTTTGCTTTTTGAATGCTGCTGAGCGGAGGTGGGGGGTGGCTGGTGGTGTAAGCAAGCATGGGCTAGGCATTCCTGTCATCTCTCCACACATTGTAAATTAAGAGCCTGACGGTGTCCTAAGCTCTACTAAACCACAGGCTATGCTTGGACATGCAGATGACCACATGTTCTCAGGGCTCCTTTCAGACCTGCGGTATTAACTTCTTTACAAGCCAGTTAGTAAGGCTATCTTGATATAGCTCACTAAAGACCATGCTGGCATAGCCCGTAAGAGAAGAGCTTTTCAATGGCATTGTGCCTGCAAAGGCGACATCTGAGGGAGCCCAGCACCCAGCTCTCCTGCTGATGGTAACGCACTGTTTCCCAGGTTTGCAGTCCTTACAGCAGTATTTTTCCATTAAATTAAACCCTGTCTTGCTGTGCTGGTGTCTTCTCATTGCTGTTATCTTCTCTTCATTAATGTATCTGAACACAACAGGAGGAGGCACAATACACCTTTGCAGCTATGCGACGGTCTTTCCTGTTCAGCACTTAGCATGAGGTGGAGACTGTTTTTCACACTGGTTTTCAAGGGTGAAGATGTAGCATTAGATTGGTTAGCTAGTTCAGTGTAATGAGTCTTTTCAAACCAGTCTAGATTTTAACAGGGCACCTGTGAAAGTACATTTGCTTTTTGCTGGTTAGAGATTCCTGAAGGCATGATCACTTCATCTAACATCCCATATCCCAGTCTGAGGCTGGACTATGAGCTAAGTCCCTGTTGCCTAAGTCTCTCTGAAATGAATGGGAGTGAGGCACCTACGTGATGCCTTTTAAAAATCTGTCTAAACACTGTAATAATGATGATAATTAGCTGTCACATTAGCAGATGCCTAGAAGCTTGACTAATAATGATGCAACAGCTGTAATGATGGAATACTCTTCCATGCTTTATTGGCAAATTACTGTTTTTGTTTGCTTTGTTCCTGCTTTGTGCCCCCTCAAAACGCATGGAGTGTCCAGCTCTTCCCTTAAAGCCTTCCTCTTCCAGGACCTAGCCTGCCGTGCCCTCCACCCTGTGCTCTGTTGGGTGTACAGGTCCCATAGCAAGCTGTCATTGCTACAGCTCAGCTCCTTGCTGAGGTGCTGTTGATGCCCTGTTGCCTGCCTGTGATATACTAGTTGATGCATAATCACCTGCGAAGGCAACTATCCCCCTCCTGTCAAGTCCTGCAAATCTAGGAAATAAGCTTGCTCACCTCTGCCAAATGCGAGCAACCTGTATGTGTAGTGCCCGTGAAATAAGACAACTGAACCTGGCCCGGAGTGCGTTGCTTACATGCATGCTGTTCTACAGTTTTGTGAGCCCATTTGAGTTTAAACCTGTAGTACTCCTTACACTTCTTGTTTTCACCTATTTCACTGGCATATGAGTGACTCAGGCTACCTTTACTAGCAAGTCCCTTGCTAGCCGAACTTAGAGCCTGCCCTGTGTAAGGCCAATCACATGTGTGGAATAATTAAATTTGCCATGTAAGCACCTGACCACATGAAAGCCCCCAAGCACCCTTCCCTTGGGCTCTCGGCCAAACTGGAGCCTGGAGAGCACAACAAATGGGAGACTCTTTGCCTTGCGCTCCTGGCCTAGCCCTGCCATTCCTCCTCGGGCAGGACAAGGTTCTTCCAGATCATTTGCTTTGCCTCTCTTGTACTAATTTTTATGTCTGAAGCAAGAATTGCACTGCTTACTCACAAAGTACTTTAAAACCTTTGTGTGCGTGACACCATGTAAGTACAAAGTCTCATCACTATATGTTCAGATGCAAGGCCTGCAGACAACTTCCAGCTTTTTGTTACTGTTGTACCTGGGAAGGAAAGAGATCCTTTCTCTCTTCTGTGGGGGTCTCGGTAATGCCCTGGAATAATCCCTGCATCATCTCTCCTAGTTTATCCCAGAGGCAAGTATGTTATTGTTTACTCAGCTGTACAGCCGGTCTCTGAGTTGACAGCCCCCTCAAAGCCCTCTCAAGCATTCGCAGAAGGGGAGCTAGGCATTTTCTGTTTCATCAGGTGCGGGCTTCTCTCAAGTTTCACTTGTTGGAGCACACTGTGCCTTAAAGGAGGTGGTGGCACCCACATGTCATTGCTGCTGGGCAGAAATCCGATTTGAAGTCTGCCTTCTCAAGGCTTCTCATCCTGGAGACTGGTTTTAAACAAGGGCGCACATCTGCTGAGCTCTCCTCCCTGTCTTGCATGCACTCTGCCTTCACAGGAGTGTTTGACTACAACCAAGTGTTATTAGGTTGTCAAGAAGATCACAAAACAAGCCTCTCCCCCACCATTTCAGTGGTATGGATGAAGCTACTTATTGGGTAGGCTTCCGTGTCCTGTGCCCTTCCCTGGGACAGCGTGTCCTGTCTCCCCTTTTTATGTGGCCCACTTGTTTCTTCCCCCAGGCTTTGCTTGCCTGTTGCTCTCTGCTCCCTCCAAATTTAGCATCTTTGATAAATGTCTTTGGGTAGATATCTACGAACATAAGAGAGCAGTAAGTCTAGAGTGAGGCTGGCTCCTTTCCTTTAAATAGGCTCCCCTCTGACACCCAAAAGTGTGCCTCCTGAGCAGGGGGTGGTGCTGTTAAAAGACTGATAGCAATACTGAATCCGCTCCAAGACCTTCAAGGAAATGCTGTGTTGACTGCAGCTAGGAAACCCCACCCAGAGCTCCAGGAACAGCGAATGAAAAAGACTGACAGCGCTACAAAGATTGTTCCTCACTCTTCTGTCTGTGAAGTGACAATTGTAACGGAACGGTTTCATCTCTTGATAAGTGCAACCAAAAAGAAACGGTTATGGGAATTCATCTGGGCCTCAGGTGTGTGTGTGTGTATATATATTCCCAAGCTAGTAGATTACTCTGATTATATCAAAAAACAGTGATCCAGCGTAGCCGTTAAAGTGTCCTATTCAGTACGTGCTCTGAATGTCTCTGTGTGGGGCCCTTTCTAGCCCAATCTGTCTTTGTTCTCATCCAGTGCTCACAAACAATAGGGACAGCCCAGACTGTTTGATGAAGTCCACGTGCATCGGAGTAGCTGCTCTCCCCCAAAATGTTTAGCTCCCCTCCTGGTAGACAGCTGTTCCAATGTTGTTTTTCTGTGCCAAAGGAATGGTTCCAGCTTTACCTCCTCAGCTGAGGATGAAAGCTCACTCGAAATCCCCTGCTGTAAAATACAGGGGAGTCGGCAGCTGGATCACTGCCTGCCATGTCCAGCTGGGTCAACGGAGCACCGCCCCGTTGCGTCTTCTCTCCACTCACGTACGTGTGTATCAGACCAAGATTTTGCATGGAGGAAGCGGCATAATCAGATGGCTACCATCCATGTGTTGGACACCTGATAAAATAAAAGATTGGTAACTCGTATGATTTTGCAGAGCATTGCCACTGTACAGCGACTTGAGAGACAGCAGGAAAGGAAATCGCAAGCACGCAGCTGTCGCACAGGTAGCCTGTCCTCCAAGCCTCTTGTGATCTTCTGAGCCGGGTCAGGTTTCTAAATGTTTTCCAGGAAGGCGGGATCGAGTGACCCCGTCCCTTGGCAAGATGAGGTGGTTATACACAGCCTGTATACAGCAAGAATAATAATCAGCCTGACCCTTTGCAAGAGACCACAACCTGAAAGCTTTCCTTATTTCAGTAATTGTCCTCCACTGTCCAAGACTGAAAAAAAAAAAGGCCTAGCAATGCAAAAAAACTGCAAGGTCCCTGTCCCATCTTTGATGTGTTTGTATCAACTCCCATCCTACTTAGTAACCTTGCTTTCTTTGCTAGGGAACGGCAGCGAGTCCCGCTCGCTGCAATAGTGACCGGCTTCAGGGTGATTTTTGTCCCTCTGCCGGCCTCCCTGAACCGCGGTGTTCCCAGCGATGACTCTTCATTTCTGCAGGAGAGCGTTACGCAGGCATCAGGCCTGCTCACTGTCTCTGTTCCCAACATCTTAATAATGGCACATAAATTCTGAGTCCCTCTTTGGACATTAAGTTTGTTCTTTCATATGGCTCCTGGGTGCTTTGGAGTTGTACACTTAAAACACCTTTTAAAATCTGGCTAACGGCTACCAGGTGTGGTGACAGGGTAATGAGATCAGCTCTGCCGCTATGGTGAGGGCATGGAGGGACCTCCTCAGCACTGATGAGATCAACTGTATAAATAATTTCCCCTGGCAAAACACAGCCATCTGAAAAAGTATCTGTAAATGGCCCATGTCAGCTTTCAGGTAAGCCAAAAGCAATAGGTGTCAGCTTGTGAGGGAAAATGAAAGGTAATTAAATGTTTTTGTGTGTCGGTAGGCTCACTTTATGAGAACGAAGCTGCAGGCTGTATCAGCTCCACTGAAAAAAACACAGGCTATCAGTAGCCACTGGCAAATAACAAGAGCAGCTAGTGGGATCAACCCAGCCTCTGATGAGAGGCACAGCCGAGAGGGCACAGAGGGGACATCTAGGAGTCGAGCTGCCTCTCAGAGGGATCACAGCCTGTAAGTCTAGCTCTGTATCTCAGCTGCCTCCTCTCTGCTGCCAGAAATCCTGGGCATGGGTGAAACAGCAGTGGAAAATCCCGCTAGATCATTGTCCCACCTCAGGCACGCCTGGTTTGGTAGGCTCAGCTTTGCCACACAGGAATCCACGAGCTTACCGGAAAATTAATAGTGGTTCTGGAGACTGAGTGGGAGTAAAAACCACTAAGCTGCAACGTTTTCTCTTTAAAGAAAGAAGATCTGCACAAGCAGCCCCCAAGCCCTGACACTAATTCAATGGGATGTACCCAGGTCCCACTGAATTCCACTGAAATTTTGTCAGAGGTTTTAATTAGATCAAGATGTTGGTGTCTGAGTTTCACTGCACAATTCTTTCTGAGTTTGCGAGTCACCTAACTTGCCCTGAAATGCTTCCTATAGTGTCGCTCACAACACTGAAGAGTGGATTTAGATAGGACAAGCATTAAAGGTGGGCCTTACTAAGGCTGTTGGGCGCAGACATCTCCCCTCTGTCTGGTTCATTAAGTTCCAGATCTAACACAGCCTTTTCTGCTCAGTCGTGCTGCACAGGGGACTGGCTCCTCCAGAGCCATTTGAGCTGTCATGACGTGAATCAGCTGTGGAAAAGGCCCAGGGTCTTCCCAAATGCTAGGGTAAGAAGTAAAGGAACAAACTGCTGGCTGCACTGCATTTCCCTGTGTCAGAGGAGGATTAGTTAATGTTTTCAGGCCACTTTGAAAATTAAAAGTGCCACGTGGTACAATATTGCTGTTCCTGTGTTTCACCCTATAGCTGATACGTAGCATGTCCCTTACAAACTAATTGGAAATTGCTTTTGGTGTTTTGGGGTTTTTTTTTCAGCAGAGCTGCTACAGACTGAGGCTTCATTCTAATAAACGTGCCCTAGCTCACCCTCCCCTGTCCCCCGTCCTCTGAGATCCTCTGCAAAGGAAATAAAAACATCAGTCCCTGGCACCATCTGTCAAGCAGAGGCTAATCCATTCTCTGCTTGTCTCATGGTCAATTTGGCTTCTTTCTGATTGGTACAGCTACCCTTCCTATTGCTGAGAATTTAATACCATTCATAGGTTTGGGCTTTGCTTTATTTTCATGGTAATATTATTATGACGATTGCAATGTTCAGGTGCACATACCCTCCATATGCCCAGGCTGGAGAACGGTACTTAAGCAAACACGCAATCACGCGGTAAGGCAGGTAGCGTTGCTCCCCCCATTCTGTAGAGAGGAAAATGAGGCAAAAAGAGCTGATGTGCCCGGGGATGTGCAGATGCCTCAGCAGCAGAGCTAAGCAGAGAGCTCACGGGTCCTTGGGTAAGAACCAGTCACTGACGCCGACTACGGCACTGTCACTTTGCCTCTCTTTTTCCCTCTTGTTTTGGCTTTGTTTACAGTGATCTCTATGGAAGCTTTGCAAAGATGATTAAGACGTGGACGTTCATACAGCTCCCGTGACAAGACTGAGCAGACCCACTGGGGACAAAGCTCACGCTTACTCAGTGCGGCACAACAGCAGCTCAGGTCAATCCGTTAACGAACAGGGCATGTTAGACCAGGTATTTCCTCCATTTGCTGGGGGTAAATGGGACCCCAGGCATGGTCTTTATGGCTGCCTTCTGATATTCTTAGTACTTCTGTTGTCCCCGTGCCATTAATTAAGAGGCGATTGCTGTCTGACAGACTGCTCCGACGCTTTTCACTTCCTTTGCATGATCTGAAGTGAGGTTGATGACAGGCCAATGAGAAACGCCAGTGCTCAGCGCTGTTCAGGATCAGGCCAGAGCTGACCATACTGAGGAGATCTGAATTTTTGCAGGGCTGCCCAAAGCAAACAGCAGTTCTTAACATATGTCGCTGTTGACCCATCACTGACTCTCTGCCCTCACGCAGACGGTTGTGTACCCCTCTACCTAGCCATTTCTAAAGAAAGATTCCACGCAAGAAGACACCAGCTGAAGAACAGCTGGGCATGTAATTATGTGCTGCCTGCCGTACATTCACAGAGATGTCCCTTTGCCTTTGATGTGAAATGACAGAAGAGTCCTGCCGAGTCATTCCTTCCTGTAGTTCCTGCAGCTCCTCTGGTGTTACCACATGGATAGACCCAGGAATCACTGTACGTGAAAAATACGCTTTCTGTAACATGGACGTGATATTATTAGAACAGAAATCCTTAAAATGGCATGGCTTGCCCCACAGGAGAAGGAAAAAACCCACCCCTTTTCATGTCTTTTTCATAACCGACAACAAAAGGGGTTTTTTTATTGTATTTTGGCCAAGACCACTATTTATTTGCCAAGGATGCAATCTCTGTGTGAGCACTGAGCCATTAAAACTGGCAGTGAACTGGTAACACTTGCAACCAATAGCCAAGAAGGGCCACAAACACTTGGGCTCTTTCTTCCCTGACCTTTCATCTCCATCATGGGCAATATTTAAGGTGTCACACAAAGATTTCAACTTAAGCCGCCTGAAACACTGCGAGCAGTATCAGTCCCAGCTTCGCTGAGGAAGGATGCCGCCAAGGGTCACCTCAGTGCCCTTCCCCGCCGCTGACCCTCACAGGGCCTGTGGCACGGTGGAGGTCACTGCCAGGGCAGGCCCAGGCCCGGGGTACGCAGGGCCCTGGGGAGGACAGCAGGCCTGGAGACGGGACCCCCTTCCTCCCAGCCAGGCCGACGGCAGCGTGCTCCCGGGGCACGGGGAGGCCTGCTCCGCACGCCCGGCGTGGCTCCGGCTGCCGGCTCCCGCAGCAAGAAGCGGGCGCCTCTCACGGGGTTCCTGACAGGGCTGCTGAGGGGAGGGGGCCTGGGAGGCAGATGGGGGCGCGGAGGGCACGGGGGTCGGGGCGGCCGCTGACAGGCGCCTGGGAGAGGGGACTCGGCGGGCGGGCAAGGGCTGGGCGCTGCCCCCCGGCCCCCGCTCCCCGCCGCCCGGAGCCGGGGCGCTGAGGGCCGCCGGGACGCAGCGCCGTCCCGCCGGGCGCGGCCGTGAGGCGATCGGGGGCGGGGCGGGCCGTGAGGCGGCGGGGGCGGAGCCTCGGCGGCGGTGATTGACGTGCGGTGGGGGCGGGGCCGCGAAGGGGCGGAGCCGCGCGGCCGAGCCGGAGCGTCGGGGCTGTGGAGGGCGGGGGGAAGACACCGGGCACGGAGCCGCCGCCGCCGCTCCCCTGCGCCAGGTAACCGGGCGGGGGGCCGCGCCGCGCCCCGCACTGCTCGGGAAGGCCGGGGCGGGCTGCCGGCGGCTGGGGAGGGAGGTGGCGGCCGCCGCTCCGGGCCGCGGCGGTGTGTCTCTCGGGCCGCGGCGGGGCCCCGGACGATCCGCTCCGGCCCGGCGGCGGGGAGGGGGGCAGCGCCGGCCCTGCCTGCCCCGCTGCGGCCCGGTACCGCGACAAAGCACCGGCCTTCCCCCACCCCGTCCCCTCCTCCGTCAGCGTCTCCCAGCGCCGCCCAGCCTTCCTGCCCGGCCCTCCGCCCAGGGCCGGCACCGAGCACCCCCCTCCCCGCCGCGGCCACAACTTCCTCCCCCGGCCCCGTACCGCCGCCGGCTCCCCTCCCCGGCGGGGCGGCGGCAACTTTTCGGGCCGGTTCCTGGGCGGGGGAGCGAGGAACCGTGCCCGGGCCCCTCCGCCGCGTCGTGTCCCCCACCCCGCCCCCGCACGGCCGGCGGGGAGCCGGGGTGGCGGGGCCGCCCGGGGGAGCGGTGGTCGGCCCGGGCGTCCCTCACGGCGGTGGCGGCGGCGGCGGGGCCTCCCGTCAGCTGTTTCCTCCTGTTTGTTGTCAAGTTGCCTGCGCTGCCGGCAGCGCCCGGCGGCGGCGCCGGGGGCCGAGCCGGCGGCGGTTGGCTGCGCGCGCCCCCGTGACGGCGCTCAGCTGGGGCCCGCCCCCGCGCGGGGCTTTGTGTGGAGCGGCGGCGGCGCGAGGCGGGAGGGGGGGGGCAACGGCCGCGGCGCGCGCGGCCCCACCGCGCACGCGTGGGCTGGGGGTGGGGATGGCCGCCCCCCCCCCCCCTCCCCGCTTTTCCCCTCAGCGTGACAGCGGGGAGCGGGTCACGCAGGCCGGCGCCGCCGTGCGGGGCTCCGCGGGGCTCAGCCCCCCCCGCCACCTGCCCTGCCGTTAGCGCGGGTCTGGCGGCAGCAGCGGTGGGTAGCAGCGCCGCCCGCGCACCTCCCTTCTCCCTCCCCGAGGAGAAGGTGCTGCTTGTTCGCCGCTCCTCGCAGGCTTTACTCATCGCCGGAGCGGCCCCGGGTAAACCCCGTGTCCCTGCCTGATCGGTGGCTCTTCCACGGGAAGCCGGTTGTCAGAAATGGAGCGGTGGTTCTTTCCTTACCGAGGCGCTCGCCGCTCCTTTCGGCAGTGAGCCGGCTCCGCCTGTCAGCTCCTCGGTTGGATTTTGCCCGTGGAAGTATAGATTCCCAGGGAAGCGCTTTTTCGCTCTGGAAAAGGTTCTAGTCAAAGCAAAAAGGAATGCAAAGACTGTCATCTGTCTCTTCGCTGCTTACTCGGTGTACGCACCTCAGCTGTACTGCGCGAGCAGATACAGATTAGATTAATCCGGCATGCTTACTTAACAGTAAAGGCTGTGTTTTGGTCTAGTACAGTGATAGAACTGAGTAAATAATTTATCTTCTTTAAACAATAAGCATGGTGTTAGGGTTAGATTGAAGGAATAACAAAGCAAGTACACCAGTCTCATAAGAGAAACACAGGGCATGGCTCTTCTCAGAGTGGTAGGTGTCACAGAGCAACTCTTGATGTCAGCAACTAATGATAATAGATCAACTATTAGCATAATTAATGTTTGTGACTGCCGGCAGAAAGTGAGGGAACTTGCTCCGTGGCCGTAAAGATTCCCTCGCGCAGCTGGTTCAGCTATATATATAGCTGTATGTATAACTGTATAACAGCTTTACATAATCCTGTCACGTATGGTCTCGTTCCGGGTAGCTGAATTCAAATAATGTTTGTGACAAACGAAACTGTCCATTTTTAAGTGTTACTCTCTTTTTCTAATGTTACTCTTTAGAAATATTATTTGGAGGCTTCTGTCATCTGCTACTTTCACTTCCGTAATTGTGAAAGTACTTAACTTACAGAATGCAGACCTAACTGTTCATATATAGATTTTAATAATAATGACGAGTGAGTTTCAGATGTGGCTGCCAAGTGTGTGAGGACAAAAGAAATTGCACCTCAAAGCCCAGCAGAGAAGATGACAAGAACATAGGAGATTTGTTACTTGTCATCTGACAGACTGAGAGTTGTACACATGCACACAAATAAATATATATATATATATATATATATATATGTAGCATTCCCTCTGCTGGTAGTCATCACAAGCTTCAAGTAGTGTTGTCCAAGCTAGGTCATTGGTTCGTGTTTGTTTACTATCATTTGACCTATGTTGAAATCTTGAGTTGCTCAGCTCTTGCTGAAATACGTGATTCGCTTAAGCAAGATTTAACTTCAAAATATCTTGTTAAATGTATAGAGGAAATGCCCACACCCTGTGGACGTTTGGTAGCAAGGCTGTCTTTAATTTTGGAGCCTTTACCTACATTTAGGAGTTCTCCTAGTTGATATGAGAATTCCTTGGTGTGAGGCACTAAGCATATTGTCAGCCTCTCTGCCAGTGGATGTAGTTTGTATGGAAGTTTGGATTATCACTGTCTTTTCGCCATTTCTTTAAAGTTCATTTATTTGACACCCCCTCCCCCCACCCCATGACTCATGAAACCAGTGGTGTCTCCAGGGGAAGACTTGTATCACTTCAGCACTAAAATTAATGAAACAAACAAAAAAAAATCTGAATTCGTTTAGCTTTCTGAAAGTTGCAGCATGGATTAATAGGCAAAAGTTGTCTTATCTGCTGAATTAGTATAAGAATTAATTAGTATAAGAATAAATTTATTACAAAACCAGGAAATACAGCTTTCTTAAAAACACTTGAGGAATTAATAGAGGAAAAGGTGATCCTTTTCCTCTCTTAGGGAAGGGAAGGGAAAGGGGAGACGGGAAGGGAAGGGAAGGGAAGGGGAAAAAGGAAGGGAAAAAGAAGCAAGGAGACAGGAATAGTTGCTGCTTTTGGACTCGGTGTAGTAGTGGGAAAGAAAATTAATCTGAGTCTGATACCATTTGTAAACCAATACTTTAATATGTTAGCTAGCAAGAGTATTGTGAGGGTGTAAGTTACAGCGTGGGAGATGCCGGGATATGGGGGCTGTATTAGAAACAAGCACCCATCTGTATGGCTCTGCTCTCTGTAAACTTGAAACAAACTACCCTGTATTGCTGCGTACACCGATACAATGTTATGTTAACATATTTAAATGCCAGTATCCTCATGCGAAGCTTTCACCTTACCTGGAAATAAAGCCAGTTTGCAATAGAAAATTATGCTACTGTAACTTACAGTAGAAAATTAGACTAGTGTAACTTGCACAAATGCAGTTTCATCCTGCAAGGCACCCTGTTCTAGGCAGGTGCTGTGCACTGCATCTGGGCACAGCTTTCGTTTCTTTGCCAAAGCCTCTTCAGTCGTTTGACTGTATTAACTTCCTTGTACAGTCTGCTACAGTAGCTGGATGGTTCTAATGAGCGTGGCATACTATTCCAGCTCACTTTCTTCCCTCACATTTGGCTACGTGTGGTGCTTTCTGATAACGAATTTTGCGTGTGGGCAGAGGCCAGAGGCAGGGCCCTGCTTACTTCAACAGTCGCAGAAGTCAGTGGCTGATGGCTGAATCTCAGACCTCCTAAGAGACTGACCACGTGTGTATTTTCAGATGCACCACCACGTGTGAGCAGCAGAAACCTGGGAAGGTAAAGAGCAAGTTTTATTTCTTTGCTTACCCAGTGATTCTTTGATGTGTATTCTTGTGTAGCTGTGCTAAGTGTTCTTCTTCCTCTTTTGTCCATCTCTAAGATGAGAAGAGGAAGCCTAAGCCTGGTTCCTGAGATGTGAAGATGAAGCCTAAGCCTGGTTCCAGAGTAAGTACATCCTGAGAATGTTTTACTCTGCCTAGGGGAACGCACAGTCCTTTTTCAGGGGGGAGAGTGCTCATTGGCTCACCGTACAAAGGAAAATGTTTTTTGTCAGTGAAATGGCAAAAGAGAGGCTGTCATATTTTTTATCCTTTAACTAGCAGCTGTTTTCTGTTGTAGATCTGAGATGCAGTAGATGGTGCTGAAGCAACACTGAGGCTCCTGAAATATCCACAGTCCAGTGTGTACATAGAAAGTGCCTGCTGGCTCTCCCAAACATTGACGGTCCTGTGTCTGCAAGAGACGCACTCTGGGACAAGAAAACACTGACTGTTAGTTTAAAAAATGTTAATAAATAATTCTTTGTGTTACTTTTTTGTTCTTTATTGCTTGCGAAGGTAGGCAGATTAGGTAGTACAAATACCAACCAAGTAGTGCTTCAGGTGGTTTCAGCTCTGTGCAGATAGTGGTCACATTTAAGCTGTTGAATGTCAGCTCTTTGACAGCTGTTGCTCAGTGTTGGCAAAATGAACACTGAAAGACAGGTGGAAGTTTGGGAGCACGCTGCTCTAGGAATACATATTATAGCACACAGCCACAGTGCTTGTGTTTCCTGTCCGTCCATGCACTCACTGGGAGAAGCAGGCAGGCAGGAAATGTTTCACAGCGTGACTAAGAAGTTGTATCAAGCTTTGTACTGTCAAAACAATGCACTGTGAGCCAGCCTTACTAGCTAGGTAATACGAGCTAGCATTGACTGTTCTGCTCAAGGTCCTCTCAAGAATGCAGGTCGATAGTGGTAGTCAGGGTGCCGACTAATGACGCAGTGGCATCTGCTCTCAGTTCATAAAAGTACCTCTTTGAACTGTGTAGATTTGACAAGTGGTAGATACTTTGTATCCCATTAGTGAAAGTAAAAAAGTTGTGCCTTTTTTGCATGGGCACCATTAATTTAATATTACGACTTGTGTTTGGTAATTTGCATGAGGGCAGGATCGCTAGGACTTCATCAGTGACACATATCCAACAAAGAATGCTTAGCTGATGTTCAAGATGAAATCATGGGCCAAAAAAATCTCTGTTTTTTCCTCAGCCTTTGGTTTTGTGAATAACCGAAATTCCTGTCCACTGCTTCTGAAAATTCCGCTAGTTAGCGTGATGGAATTGGTGTGATACGGTAGTGTCACTTTGTGGGGTTGTGAACAGCAATAGGGAACTTCCATTGGTTCAGAGTGCCAGTCAAGTTATTTTCACTATTTCCAAGTATAGAGAGTGGATGAATGGGTAAATGCACTTAGTGCATTTTTCTCCCCCTAATTGGAGGATCTTAAGCTTTAGAAATGCTTTAATGTTCCACAATTCTTTGGCTTTTCTTCATTTAAGAGAGCCCTCCCACTGCCTATAAAAGCTGCCTATAAGTGGCTTTTTTCAGATCATTTATGTATGTGTGAACATAAATAGACGCCCACACCTTTTACATGGGAAGTAAAAACTATAGGAAAAAAATTGCACAGTTATCTTGGGTGACTTTGTACACACCATTTCTGTATATAAGGGATATGAGCCTGAGAGCAATGAAAAATTGCTTTCCCTTGGTCTGTTGTGCTTCTGTTTTTTCCAGCGTACAATGAATATACCCTGCAGGATTCAGGATCCCTGCATAAGGAGAGAACAATCTTTATCCACAGCAAGTACCTTCTGAATTGGTCTTAGAAGTGAATACTGTGTTTTTGGCTTGAAATTAAATTCTCTACCTTATGTGAGAGGAAAAAGCAAGAGTTCCTTGTTAGCTTATTTAGAAAACTCATGATCAAATGCAGCATTTGAAGGCTGCCTTACTAGCAGTCATTTTGCAACTTTTTTCTGCTTTTTACTACTGTGAGCAGTAATACAAAGACTAATGTGGGTTCATTGAAATCCTGTAGCAATCAAAACCAAGAGCTAATGATAGTTGTAGGCTGCTGTCTACTTTGACTGAAATCTACCATGGGGCAGTTAAGTGTAAAGGTTATTTTAAACGTTAGACATTCTAGTAGGATTACATTATTTTAGCAGTTTCTTAAAAAAACATACTCAAAATCTAATCTGTTTTGACTCTTATAATGCAGATTGTCGAATTTCATTTTTTTTTTAAATGTGTATTTATTTATTTCTAGAATACATGTTTTCTTATGCACTGTATTCTGAAGAAAATTGTTCCGGTACCAGCTGGCATATTAGATTCTGCTGTAACTTTAGCCTGAATTCTCACAGCCTTGTGCTACCATCAAATGAATCTCACTTTGTCTTTCTGTTGGGACCCAGGTGTTACTGGGAGTTTCTTTCTCATTTAGAGACCTGGTGAGGTTACTTTCAGCTTTTTGGGGTGATATAAATGATTGAAGATCTTAGGCCTTGTATTACTAGGCAGGTTTTTCATCCTTAAGTCTTTGAACATATTTCTTCATGCATTTATTTTAATGTTCAGTATCTTCAGGACTCAGCACTTCAATCCATGCATAATGCCGTATCCAGAAGTAACACATTTGTATGTTGCTTTGACTTCTAACTTGCTTGTAAGAATTACACTTGCGCTCTCTTCTGAAGTATTTAAATTTTGTTTTTAATGACTCTGGGTTACTGCTTTTCTGGGTGCAGTAACATGAATTATGTTTTTAGATAGGTGATGTGTTTGCATTTTAAGTGTTCATATGCATGTCATTTTGAAAAATATGCTTTGCAAGGTTAGTCTGTGTAATGGATCTGTTCTTGTCCCTTACCAAGCCTAGTGTTTGTGTTGCTCTTGGTAAAAGAGAGGGATGGTTTTGGATTTGTTTTATGTTAGCTTCTAAAAATACTGACAGGGTAAGCATTATGTTTACCCTGAAAGAAATACCCTTTTGGAACTTATGATAGGTTAATTGTTTTTAATCCACAATACAATCAACACAAAAATAACATTATCCAAAATTAGTAAGCATGACACATGGAGCTAGGTTGAGTGCCTTACGGGCGTATCTGTCACAATTGCTTTTATTGCTTGTATTTGTGGTTTCTTCTGGTTGGAGACTTTGACTGATACCTGTTTATTCACACTTATAGTCTGTTGATTTTCCTTCATGCTGTCACTATTCACATTTTAGTTTTTTCTTTTGCCCTCGCTTGCTAGGAAAGATAAAGGCATGTTAGAAAGGTATAATGCTTAGAGAAATTGAAGGAAAATCCTTCCTGTATTTTGAGTGGAGTCACACCCCTACACTCAGCTAAGTCTTTGAAATGTTTTTGTCAAACTCAAGACCTGTTTTATTTATCCTTTCAAGAAGAGAAATGAGTATTATATCACCTCTAAGGGAAAGAGTCTTTGAATTTTTATGTATCCTTCAGATGGGATACAGAAGACTTAACAGTGATTTCAAAAATCTGAATGTAAGGAACTTGAGCTAAAATCACTCTGTTCAATACTAGGAACCCTTTTTATTACCACACATTGTAAGAAAACAAAGTGGTGAAATAAAGCACTTGGAAAAAAAATCATGATGTCAGTGACTTATGATTTTTACACGTAAAAATGATATTTTAAATTTTGTGTCTGCAGATGCCTGTTTTAGTCTATCTGCATTGTGCATGTCAGAGTAAGCTTTAAGAAACTGGTCCCCTAAAACTTGAAATGGGTTTAATTTAGATATTTGTGCTTCTTAAAGGCATTTGACATAGAATATTCAACTTGAGGAGCACAAAATTTGATTAATTTCTCTATGAAGGGCACACTGTCTCCTGCTCTGAAAAGTAAAACCCCCACAACTTTAATATTGCAGTGTGTCAGATTTATTTTGCATTGCTCAGCATGAAAAAAGCAGAGACAATACTCTTTTCTGATTCCACATCTGAAGCATAAATGGAGGTATGTTTAACTTGTTCAACTATAGATGTTTAGTCATAAAACTTTTCTGCAGTTGAAATGGAAATGACATCATTTAATTCCTTTGTCATGTTATCTCATCCTTCGTGATTTAAGTTTTCAGCTGTCTGATACGTTCTGTGCCTACTCGCTAGTTAACTTTGAGTAATTTATGTTAGTTGGTGTAACTTTGGCGAGATACTTTAATTTTTCCAAGCAGTGAAGAGGTTTATTTATCAGGTACTGCAGATCTGCTGTAAACTTCCTGAGCTCTCTTTTTCTGCTCATTGGAGTTGCTCAGGTATTTTAGTGATGATGCTTTGGAAATAGCTTGGGTAAATGACACAGTATTTTGTATTTAGATTAGACAGCTTTAAACATTTGTATATAAAGCTGTCTGGTGTAAAGCCTGGGTGGATTGTTTATTATGTGAAGTAGCATCCAAACCTTTCTTATATTGTTATGCATATGAAACAAGTGTCAAGTCAAATACAGTAGCCCAGTCTGCTATACTGGAAGACTAAAGCATCCTGGATGGTGGCGTTGTGTGGTTGCATGTCATAAATCGTGCAAAGCTGAGGGGAAGTGACAAAATAAATATATATTTAAAAAAGGGGGGATGACTTGGGAAAATTAAACTATAATTGTCTTGGTGACTCAATGTACTTCTCAGTGCTTCATTTCCCAGTACTGACTAAGATGGGTGAGTTGTTGGGAATATACTGGAATGGAATTTCAGTATTGTATTAAAGCAGAAAAGAAAATAGAAAAGAAGCGGAAGCTTTTGAGTTTAAGAACTGTAGGGTCCAGTAGTGGTCTGCAAATGTCTGAACTGTATTTTAAAGGTTTCAGTTCATGTTTTGCTCATTTAATGTAATTAGTTTGTATCGAGGTGTGTCATCTTGTTGGCGAGAGGGTCACTTTGGGAAAGAACTTGTCTTGATGAGAAAGGATGAATGCAGTCTATAAATTCAGTAATTCATCTATGAAAGAAAGAACGTCTGCGATCATTAGCTGAATTGGTTTGCAGAATATTCTGCCGTATATAATGGGGTGTTTGGGGTTTTATTTTTTTTGCTGCAATGCTTTTTTTACATGTATACGATCTTCCTTTTACTTTCAGGTCTTGAGTATAAACTTACGTAAGTTCTAAAAATGGGAAGAATTTTTCTGGATCATATTGGTGGCACTCGCCTGTTCTCCTGTGCAAACTGCGACACGATTCTGACCAATCGTTCTGAGCTCATCTCTACTCGTTTTACAGGGGCCACAGGAAGAGCATTTCTTTTTAACAAGGTTGGTAAGAAGCTGAGGGGGATCTACTGTTTGCTTTTGAAAAATGAGTTTATAGGATATGAATCTGTTAACAAAACTAAAAATCTTCTTGGCTAAAGTCTTGTGTAATTACTGTTTGGTTTTTTGTTTGTTTTTTTTTTATTTTGTTCTATTCAGCTGTCTTTGAAGTCAAATTAGGCATTCACTATTGATGGCAAGGTATCTAAATTAGTTTATCTGCAATACCAGAAGACTATAAAGAGGATTGTGTATATAGAGGCATCATGCCAAAATGCATGGAGTTTTAACTTTGCAGACTTCTGTAATATGAATCGCAAATTCACTGTGAGAGTATCTTTTGTCTATCAAAGAGTTTCAAAGGCATTTGCACTTTTACTCAGTTAAAAAACAAAAAAAAGGTCTAGATAGTATTCTGTTTAATTTCTAAAATGCAGTTAAGCTAACAGTAGTTTGGCAACTTTAGGTAACCACAATCTCTTTTACAGGCAATAATACTCTGGTTTAGTTTAATATTTTTTTATTGATCAAATTTGATTTAATTCAACAGATTGCAATATGGAAGTCATAACTCTGAGTGAATTGTAGCATTATTTATTAACCCTTCCATATAGACTTGTCCATTAGACTCATTGAAAAAACGGCGATCGTCCTTTGCTTTCTCACAGAGTTCCTGGTCATGTAATCATTGGTGTGCTTTGGTTTGGGTTTTTTCTTGAAAGGCATTTGGTCATTGGCAGAGTTGATAGAGGCATCAGTAATGTCTTCACTTAACTGTGCTTGGCCTTGGGATTTCTGGTATGCTGAATCCTGTCAGTAATATTTATATGTAAGTGTTAGGCTGCAGAACTATAAGAGAGCTGTGCATCTGATTTCTCTCTCATCCAATAAGCACTGGATCCTGGGGTTCAAATTTTTCTTGCATTACACAGTGGAGTTTAATCACAGAAGTTTGATTTTTACATTTCTGCAGTCAGAAGCCTTACATCTGAAGCAGAGAGAGCAAGCACAGTCAGGTGGAAAGTTGAGAAAGCAGTGCAGCCCCATCTTTTAGAACCCTACCACGTATTAGCAGTTTGAATGTAGTTCTGACATCAACTTCGCAACGAGTTATGCATCCTGGTTCTGTGGTGTTGCTGCCCAAACAAGTTAAAAATATATTTTAAACTGCCAAGATAGCACACAAAAAAAGGTGAATGTATAATGCCTACGTTCTCAGCCACCAAGCCTTCCTTTTTCTTAGATGATTATTTCCAAAGCACCCCAAGATTTTTAAAGAAGTACGTCTTCTAATATTTTGGTTCTGATTTCTGGGATTAAGTGATCACATCAGTTGCTAGAAATGGGTTACATATATTACAAGTGGATTAACATAAATTAGTTTACAAGCTGTTCACCAGGAATTTCTCACTCAAAGTTCAACACAGTACTCTGCACTCTTGTACATCTTGTGATAGCATTTGATGTCTCTCAGTTAGACAGTAAGGGTTATACATCCCTGTGAAGCACATCTTTAAAGTGTTACTTTCTCAAGCAGGAGATTTTCAAGGGCTGTTGACTTATTACACTGCAGTTTTTAGTTCATGTGCAGTGCCGCAGGCTCTTTACTTTTAAAATGTTGATAGTCATGCACGTTGTTACCAAGCTTTGCTCTAGGCAGACTAATCCTTTCTATTCCCTGTCCCCTGTATATTTGTATCAGGTGGTAAATCTGCAATACAGTGAAGTTCAGGATCGGGTCATGCTCACTGGCCGCCACATGGTTCGAGACGTGAGCTGCAAGAACTGCAACAGCAAACTGGGTTGGATCTATGAATTTGCCACTGAAGACAGCCAGCGCTACAAGGAAGGCCGTGTTATCCTGGAAAGAGCGTTGGTCCGAGAGAGTGAAGGATTTGAGGAGCATGTTCCATCCGACAATTCCTGAAGAGACTTGTGTCTCTTCGCAGGTTCTCTTCAACTGAAACTCAAAAATAATAAAATCAACAAAAAAATCTGCTTACATACACTGTCACCTTAGCATCAGAGTCGGATTCATGGACTACAGAGTGGGAAAGATTGTGAGAGTATTTCAGATGGAACCTTCCTTTCTTTATTCCTTTTATATTTTACTTTCCCTCCAGCAGCTGTTTGTAGAAAGAATGTTGTGCAGATGCTGTAACTTTTTCTCTCTTGCATTTACATCGGTTAGATTTGAAATTGTATCTACAGATACAATGGGCTAAAAGGAAAATATTTGGGGGATTTGTCTTTTGTTAGAGAGAAATCAATGAGTTTTTTTTAGTTTGCACAAACTGATGTCAGCATAAAGTTATTTTAAAACTACAGATGTTTTTTTAAAAAGTATATTCCAATTTTTGGCTTTGGTTTTTAGTTGTTTTGTTTTTGTTTTTTTTTACCCGATCTTTTCACTTGATTTGCTAGCTAAAGTAAAGAGATCCGAATTTGTGCCGAGTGCTAAAGGTTCAGTGTTGGTACAGCTTGGGCTGGCCCTTGTGCCATATTCTTGTTGAGGTTGATTGGTAGCACAGAGCCCATTATTTCTTGTCGTTCTTGACCCAAAGATGTCACCATTCCTTGTTTATTTGTGAAGTCCCATTCACCATGTAAACTGGTGTTGATTGGAAACTATTCTTGAAATAGGGCAAAACTGCTTGGCTTTTTTTAATTTTAACTGATGTAACTTATAAGCATAGTAATAATATAAAATATTAGTTGTCTGTTTAGTCTTGCGTTGCTTATGAATCAGAAGCTGTGTTTGTAATGATAGGGATCCATTGAGAAACTACTGTTTCAGGAGTAGTTTTTTTTTTTCATTTCTCTACTAATCTCATTAAATAGACAGGCAATTGCAAATCTTAATTCTTCTTCAAGTAGCTTTCTTTAAACCCAGAATGTCCTATGTTAAACACAGCTGCTGCGTAAAAGGAGAAGATTGGCAGCATGTTTGTTCATGCCTAGTTATGCAATCTGCATCTCTTGAAAAGATTAACTTAAACAGCTTGTTTTCAAATGCTGCTTCTGGTGTCAAAACCTTTATCTTTCAACTTTGTTGAACCTTTTCATTGTGATGTTATGTTTTTATCTTTCTGGGCAGCAGTACATGTCAGCCTAGTAGTAACTAGTGACTTGGATTCCTGCTTTCTTCTTGTAGAGGTCAGCTCTGTTTAAAAAAATGATCTTGCTTGCCTTTTTAGCAAAAATGCTCTTCATTAACTTAACTCAAGGGTGCCCAAACACTTTCATTGTGTCTTAAGCCATAAGTTAAGATCTCAAGGGCTGAAATTAATTTGAATGTTAGATAAGTATAATTCCTTATCAAAGATACAAGTTTATTTCTTTTCTTATTGGATAAATTGTGGTCAACGTGAAATAAGTTACCCACAGACATACAAGAGGGAAAAAAACCCCCCACCCAACCAAACAGACCTGGGCACTGACCTTTCAGAATAACTTTTCTTCACTAGCCACAGCTCCATATCTGAAACTAAAATGTGGAGGGTGACTATGCAGAGTATTCTTCTTAATTTTTTCGGTTGCCAAGTGGCAATTTGGACACCCCTGACTTGAATCTACTGCCTATTTCATGTCAAAGTAGCTTTATGATACAATTGTTACATAGAAAGAAAACAGAGTAGATTACATACCAGAGCTGTGCTTGAATCAAGCTGCTTAAACAATAGTGTACTTGTGCCTCAAATGAATCAGTTTTTGCACTGAGTACAGTAGTACCCCATTATCTTGTACTTCTGTCCTTCACAGACCCTAAAAGCCCCATTAGCATGGTTCTCTGCAGTACTATTCTTGTACTTCTGACATTACAGTACAATAAAGTATGTTTTGTCCTGAACTGATATTTGCCGTTCTTTTTGAGTAATTTTCATGGAGTCTGTCACCTGAAGGACATAACCTGTCTTCCATTCCCTACATGGAGTAAACCGCTGCATTTCTACAGCACAGGGACAAGCTGCTGATGAGCGTCTCTCTGAAGAGGTGGCAAAAGAGTGTACTGTAGATTTTGGAAGGTGCTACGTAAAGCTTCATGCATACCACTTGGACACTTGAAAGCATTCCATTTACTCCTGTTAAAGAGAAAATAAAAACAGGAAATTGCTGATTTAATGGAATTCTGGGTGCCGAACCTCTTTCCCTGTCTTTGAAAAGACAGCAAGCTAAGCAAAACTCCAGCTTCTGCAAGAAATGTGAAGTTTTAGCTTCTGAAATGGCTTGGGAATTGAGGAATTGGGAATTTGTATATCTGGAATTCTGTGACCTTTTTTCTTTGCGTGCAAATATTAGGGAGAAGCCTTCTGCTAGCAGCTGGTCAACTTGATAGCTGCAGCTGAAGAACTGAGGTGAAAGGATCATTCTGTTGGTGCAATGGAGCCCGAGGGGCTTAAGACCTCTTCATTTTGGTAGAATGTTAGACTGTGAGATGTTAAAGATTACTTACCCCAAAGTCTATGATTTGAAAACCACCGTTGAGGTGAATTCATTAAAAGCCTATGAGGCTTAAGCAAGCCCACTGCAGCTTTAATCAGTGGACTTCGGATTGCTCTTTTAACCTACAGGCTGTTGCCATCGGTATCACCTTGATGGCTCTGTGGGAGAGTTTAGCCTCATAAATTTTGACTGCTCCTCCTTGAGACGCTTTGTGTGTGAATACAGATAACTTACCTGTAGGGAACAAGACGATTGGTTACACTACTGCTAGCAACAGAGGAGACACTGCTATTTGGTGTTAAATGTTATTTTGTAGTAGCGCAGTAGCCTTGGATTCCCAAACAAGGCACGGCTGGCACAGCAAAACGTGCCACTACAGCGAACTTGTGCCTGACGTGTGATGGTGTGCCTATGCTGCCTTAGGCAAAGAAGGCAGCAAGGAGATCACAGTGCACAACGGACTCCACTGTGGTTTATGGAGACCCCAGAATTTGTGCTCTTGGGCTGCAGCTTGGGCTAGCAGTGGTGCTGTGACTTTTGCCAAACATTAGCTGTATCAGAGTTTGTTACCTGCACTATGATTTCATCCTGTAGTTGCAGTGTAGGTGTACCCAAAACTGAAGTACTTCATTAAAGCTCCTGACTACCATTTCAGCAAAACACAGTTTTGGGAAGATGAAAATATTGGATGGTGTGTTTGTGGATTGAAGTAGCATTTTAGTTATGCTTTCTATGGATGTTCAAACGAACTTTTGAAATGGCATACGTATCTTGTAGCTCTGTTAGAAAAGGCAGCATTACACTGGGCTCTGGGGATGGCTACAGTCAGCTGACACTGGCTTATTCTTACAGGGCAAACTGGTCTCTACAGATTTCTGCCAGAGCTGTAGGAAACAGTCAGCAGATCGTCAGTGAATTAACAGGTAAGGAACCAGTGAAGCTGCAGTTCAGGACACGATTGCCAGATGTAAGGAAGAGGTGACTGGGCAGGCTGTAGCATTGACGTGGGAAAAGGCTAGCTGCTTAATCAACCCTATCTTGGAAGAGAAACCTAAGCTGTGATCTGCCAGTACCGTTCTGCAAAAGCCAGAAATAGCGTGTTGCGTTTCCTTCTTGGGCCTGCCTTCAATTCTTTAAAAAAACGATTTAAAAAAAAAAAAAAATCCGGTGAAGCTTGGTTTCCTGTGGCTTGAGGGCTTTGCGGACTCCCTGAGGCCTGACAGGGATGACTGCTTCAGACTTTGTTTGACTGGGGCACTGATGAGGATCGCTCTCCAATCTGGGCCCTGTTTTTGCAGGACTTGAAAGAACTATGCAATTTTGAGACCCTTTTCTTCACAAGCTGGAGTTAAAAGTGCTCAATAGCTTAAAAAGATCACTTTGAGTGATGACCTGATTGACGATGTCACTCTGTAAGCCTTTTTCTTCTTTCAGGAAATCTGAAATATTATGGCCAAAGAAAATGAGCTCCTGTCTGTCTCATCAACTATTACGTGGCAAAGACATTCAACGGCTTCTGACAAGCCTAATTTTGACAGCGTGGTCTCATTGTTGCTTCCCGCACCACCTCTCTCTGGTGTAAGGATTTCTGGTACGTGTAGGAAATTATAAGGGGAGAAATCTCACATTTGCCTTCCAGCCTTTTGTTTGTTTACTGATAGGGTTGTTCTTATTCAAATGGATTTCTGTGATGCTGGTAAAACTGCTGGCAGTCTAATGCCAGCCTTTCACTAGGTAAGGGCCTTTCCAGCAGGGTATTCGTGACATTATCATCTCTCTCATCCTCAAGTCTAGGCAGAGGTTATTTGGGAATGATACTTGACTGGACATCCTGCTCTGGGTAGAGATGATGTGAAGGAAGACCTCGTACACCTTGTTCACAGGACACTTCCATTGCTATGCTACATCTCTTTCCATCTGATGTTATTGTCGGTGGGATCTGTTTACATTTGCATTGCAGCTTCTCCTTTTCAAAAGGAGGTGACTGTGAGACAGCAGTCTGTGCCTCTTAAACGTGGCATTTCTCTCTCAGGGGCCTGAAATACCTACAGTTTGGTACAGGCTGCTCTGTCTTCTGCTCAGTTTGAAGGGGTGGCTGCGTTCCTGTTTGACTTGTTACTGCAAAAATAAACCCTGGCATTTCTTGTCTAAGAAATGGCCATAATGTCTCTTCAATGGGAGGCAGGTTATGGAAGAGAAACACAGATAAAAGAGTAAAGAAAATATTTGTGTGTGTGTGTGTGTGTGTGTGTGAGGGGGGATTCAAACCTTACTAAACCAGACAATTTCACTCAGCGGCAGCAGAGGTGGAAGAAATTCTAGAGATAAGCTTGCACCTTTTCTTGATGACTTGTGTGTGTTCAGGGACGGTGGAAATCAGTTGGGCACCGTAGAGGATCTAAGGGCGCCTGATAAACCGAGGAAGAGACTGAATTTAAGCGTTTCTGTTTCTTTTGAGAAACCTCATTGAATGTCCTTGCTGTGGGACACTGATAACGGGAAGTGCAGAACCAGAGCTAAGTTTCTGGCCTCTTTGTGTTTGGGTGAAGGCAGCTGGAAAGTATTCGTCCTTCAAAGTAGGCTCTGTTTTTGTTCTTATTATCTGAAGCATTTAACACTAGCAGAAACTTGCATTTCTTACAGAAGTAAAAATAGGAGAAGGAATAAAAAGCTATGGCATTCATTTGCATTTCCTAAGTGTCTGACAGCAGTAGGTGGAGAGAAGGGTGTTCAGACCTTACGTTTCGACTCTGCCCATGAGAGAGGTGTCTGCTTGCCTGACATCAGGATCCAGGGCTGTTTCCCTCTAGGACTCAGGGATGTTTAGATTTGGGATTTGGCTTTGTCCGTTTGGAAGCATTTGATTTGACTGTTGTAAACATTTACAAGTGTTTGAAACAGTAAGTTTACTGAATTACAACAGACTGCATGCCACAGTTGTTTGCAGACTAATGGCAGACATTGCAATAGATGCAGTTGGTGAAAGAGGGAGACCCCTTTCCTGCCAGGGGAACACAAGGCAGAATGGCTAGCTCATACAAGGGTGCTTAGCCAAAAAACCACCTGGTGACTTTCATCTGTCCTTGTAGACCAACTGAGTACCACAATCTTCTGTCCTTGCATGTGTTTGAAGACTATTATTGTAAGCACAACTACATGGTGAGTACAGAAGGAAGAAGAGTATGTTTATTACTTTTCAGGGGTGGACATTTGCTCCAGTGCACTGTCAAGAAGGTGGGATGCTCTGAGGGAGGTGGTGAGAATTCAGGTGCATCCCACGGACAGGGGGCAGAAACAGACTCTGTGGCTACGCTGCTGGTGGTATTTGGCCAGCAGATCTTTTTCCCCGTCCTACCCATTTTTATTAGGTTTAGTCTGGTGTGGAAATCCATGTGCAGATATGCTTTAGTCCAGACAGTGCAGCTGCCCATGCCCTCAACTAGAGCAAGTTGCTTAGGCTTCCTTAGGGCAATCTTTTTGCTTTAGGGAGTAGGGGGAAAGTAAAACCTACCTTAGCTCAGTCAGCACCCACAGATGCACATGGTGAAATGCAAAAAAAAGCCATAACTGCATGAATCTGTAGTGACTGCTGCACCTTCCCTACAGAATTACAGTTTAAGGATTTGGGGAAGTGCCTGCTTTTGGCAATATTAGAGGGTCACTCCTAGTATCACTATACCAGCATGATGGATTAGTCATTTTGGCTCAGAAGGGATCGATGGATTGTCTATTCCATCCCTCCCTGCTGAGGAGGGATTAGCTTAGTGATGTACTCAATAAGCCTCCATTCTTGGGATGAAGTTTCCCAGCGTGATTTCTTATTGTAGCCGAAAGTACATTAGAGAGATACGATTTAGGTCACAAAAGTAGAACGCTTGAAAAATGCCAGATTTCCGATGGATTGGGTAGCACATGGTTATCCTCTCCCTGCATACGTGCAGCCTGGGGGTGAAAGTGGTATGTGATCACAAGAGTAAGGATGGCAGCAACATCAACCTCTTATAGGTATGCACTGAGCTTGTAGTTACAACCTCCATCCCACCATTGCGAACTTCGGACTCTGACTTTTTAATAATTTTGTTTCTAAAGGTAATTTGGATATGAACTTCCCAATGTGCATTTAACTGGCAAAAGTAAAAGAAACTCGGATTAAGCATTTGTAATTGCTTGCTGCTTCATGACTGGGATTTGAACTGGAAACCCCATTTGATGCAGTAACCGTTGCTACTTAAGATCCAAGGCTGACTGATACTTAACCAGCAGCTGGAGGAAGCTTTTCATCAAAGGCGGCTGAGCAGATGTCAGCCCTAGGCTTTAGAGGTTTTCAGTTGATGTAAGGTCTCAGCATGGGAGAGGGAACTTTTTTCCAGTTTGTATGCTGGTTCTGGTTAGGTGGGGGAGGTGGGGTTTTGGTTTTGTTTTTGTTTCTGTTTTTTTCCCCCTCCTGATGCCTGGAGTTGGTGAATTTCCTACCCCATATAGGGCTTTGGAGGAAGAGATGAGAAGATGCCAATTACTCTGTATCTCCTACCCAAACTGCTTGACTGACTCTCTTGCTTCCAGCCTCCTGAGTTGGGAAGGTTCCTGCTCCATGCATATTCCCTGTCAAGGAGAGAAATGCCCCATGATTCATGTGCCACATTTCTGGAAAAGGGAAGAGCAGTTGGAGGTAGCTTACTGTCTATCTCACCCCGCTTCATTTGCTCTATCAAGCCGCAGGTAAGCTCAGGGCTTCTGGAAACCTTGGCTGCCTGTCAAAACAAACCTGAGGCACAGAAAACCAGCAGCTTTTAACACTCAGTCCAGTGCAGATTTAGGACAAAAAATTCCACTCTTTGTATGAAATCAAAAATAAACACAAAAGCTATTTCCCCCATAAAACTCATTTCAGCGGCGTTGGTATTTTTATGTCTAAAGGCTGAAGAGGAAGCTGGTGGAAGCCTGCTACAGGGATGGAGGGGAAGGCAAAGGCAGAGAAGGACGCTCTGCCAGAGGTTTTGCAGTTACTTGCTGGAAGTGTTGATGCTTAGATGCTTAGATATTGGCTACAGGTGCCTTGGGGAAGGTGATGCTCCTGGCTCCTTTACCTGTCTCCTTTTCTACTCCTTCTCTCCCTATTCCCTGCAGCCCTGTTGTGCTTTGTTCCTCCTTCTGTGCTTTTGCCTCTTGTCATCTCCCCACACTGCCATGCGTTCCTCTCTCTCCTTCCTTCCCCGCTCCTTGCATCCCTGCTGAGCGTTCAGCAGGTGCCCTTGTTCCTCCCAGCACGGCATCAGAGGCTGCGGTTCTCTGGTGCCAGGCTCAGCTCTTCGCCGCAGGCTCCTCCTCACCCCTGCGCGGTGACAGAAATGCTGGTGGCGTGGCTGTGTGGTGAACCGGTGCAGGGAGACAGAAAGGCTGTTGCTGGTCTGATTCACTGGGCTGTCACGCAAACAGCACATGCAGCCTTGCTAGGAGACTGCTGGGGTGATGCAAAGAGCAGCCAAGGCTTGCTTGCACCGGCACTACCTCTGAAGCCAGGTTTTTATCCCTGTCCCTTCTGTGCTGCCAGGGAGGCACGAAGAACAGAGACACAAGGGAAGTGATCTTACTGTTCCCAGTTCCTGCTCTGGTGGCCCAGATGCTCAGGAGAGACAAGTATGGAGAAGGCTCTGCTCATCTCTTCTGCACGGGGCTGGTGCGCAGCGTGGACAAGGAACTGAGCTGGAACGTTAACGCGTCCCTCTGCAGACACGCAGGCAATGGGCAAAAGGCATGCACTGGTGTGACAACCCTATCAAATTTCAAGGCCCAGCTCCAAGGTATTGTGTCACAAAATTTTTTTAACAAAGTAATTGGACACTTTGTTTTAAACGGGCAAAATTATATACATCCCCTGAGCCTTGTTTTCAGAAGCGCCTAACCATTTCTAGATGAACTATTTTAGAACATAATAACCTATCCTGAAGCAGACCTCCAGCGTGGAAAACTTTAACCCGACTGTTTAATTCTTAGTAAGTAAAATTATAACCAGCTGAAAACAGAGCTGTGTATTGGAAAGTGCCAAGCAGCTTTAATTTAGGAGTCGCTTTTTGCACAGACGCTTCAGTTTGCCAGAAAAGAAAGGAGAGCCCAGCTGCCAACAAGTGCATCGGTTTGGACAGAGGAATGGAAAACTACATTTTTGCCTTTCATTTATTGTGCTTTGATATCTCTTTTCAGGATGCATACATACATCTGGTTTTTCTTGTCTTAAATGGATAGTTGTACAAAACTGAGCAGAGGCACATGTTTTTGTCCATCTTTTAACACTGTAAAATTAAGTGTCTACGGTATTGCCTTAGAAATGGCTTAGTTCAGTGACTTTTTCCAGCACTGACTAGCTGCCAAATAATCAGTGTTTAAAAGACTCTGGACCTGATTCTTCTCTCTTACACACTGTTTTTTCTCTTGTCATCAGCTGCCTTCATTGGAGCTACTCATTCCCTACAGGCTTAGTCTGAGTAGAAATATTTGTTTATTTATTTATTTCTGTATATATACAGAGTATGTACACATATATAGAGAGGATTTATATAGAATAGAAATGAAATCATAGTAACTAACTGGTGGGTTTTGGTTTTACTTGACATTGTGCACATGTGCTTAGATCGCTAGTCTCCTGAACTTACTTGTAAGCACCTTTTCCCTAAAGAATACCTCTGCAGGTGGTCTTTAGAGTTTTGTGTGACTTTGCTGTTAGCCGTAAATTTTCCCATCTGCATCAGTTAGAGGACCAGACTGAAATACTTGTTATAAGAACACTAAACCATTTCTTTTCTTTTTCTTTTTGTAGGCAGTACAAAATACCATCCTGGTTTGAGGTCCCAGAACTGGCAGCTCAGGTGAAATGCATGCCCTAACCACTCACAGCTTAGGCTTTACACTGTAGCACTAAGTGGAAGTGATGTCCTTTCCTACTATCAAGCTTAGTAACAGCTGTGATCAGCTTTGGAATGACTAGCAAATCATCACAGTTTTCCACGCTGTATGCCACATACTGCACATGTTTATATTTGACAAGTGAGAATGATATTACCCAGCATTTTTATATAAGGTTCTAACCCAAAGACTCCAAGGCCTTTTACAAAACAAGCTGAGAATGACAACTCACTCTTGCGTGTGGATGCTCAGAGACTTAGATGATTCACCCAGAGTTTACGCTACAGTTCTGAGGTCTTACAGCTTGTGACTCTGGGAGTGCACTGACTCTGAGTAAAAATCTTTATCCATCGACATTGGATGGCTGGCCTGGGGTGGCAGGGAAGTGCTGCTTGGTGAAGGCGTGCTGAGGATGTGTAACCTGAGGGTAATGGTCAGTAAGGTTATATTACCCCAAATATTAACTCAGTTGTCCCTTATGGCAAGGCTTAGACTGGTGCTGAATTCACATGACAGCAAGCAATGAAATGGTATCATTTTTCAGTCACCTTTCAGTGATTTCTTTAAGTCCTCTTAAATAAACAAATCTGGTGATCTGCCATCTTCATTTCTTCCCTGCCTTCGCTCCTGTCTTTTATCTCTGCCTGTTCATCACAAGCTGAACGCTTCTTGTTGTGACATCCTGCCGAGCCACCATCCTCTTTCTTGAAGACCTTTTGCTCTCTATTCTTCCCACCTACTCTGACCTTCACCAGGCTCCACCCTTCTCCAGTCCCATCATATACTGTATTTTCTTGGCCTTGGCTGCTCTCTGCATCCTCTTTCTACTTCACCAAATCCATGTTGTTTCTTACCAGATCAAGTGGTGTTCAGAGCTCTTACTGACTCCTTTTTTTTCTAGGTTGCAGGTAAGATTGGTGTGAAATGTGCCAGAGACTTGAACAAGGGTCCTCAACAGATATTCCAGCTCTCCGTTTTGAAACTGATCCTGAAAGTCTTTAAGATTAATGTAGGATCATTTCCATCGCTCCCTCAACAAATGCAGCACTTCTGACTAGGCTGCTGCCTCTGTGCTTTGTGTGTATCTGATTACCATCCCCAGCTTATCTTTAATAAAATCCCAAGCTGCCCTGGCTGCAGCTGGTGGGGTGTGATAGAGGTGACAAAGTTAATTTACAGGAGGGGAAGCAAGCAGTGATAGGGACCCCTGCATAGAGGTACCATTATTTTCCTCCCTCAGCCTGAGAAACAATAGAAAAAGAGAATGCTGCAGCTGGGCACTGCAGTATGTATCTATAGATGGAGGATTGCCTTGCATACTCCCTTCAATACCTTTTTTTTATAGAGGGGTATTTTGTGCTCCTCTGATATTTGATGTGGCCAGATCCCAGAGAGGAATGCCAGCCACTGTCAAATGTCTGCTACACATGTTGCTTTGTTTGCGTGTTGCTTTGTTTGCGTGTTGCTTTGTTTGCGTGTCCCTGTGGGATAAATCCAGCTTCTCTGCAAAGCACCAGCGTTCCACACATCTGCTCTATCTTAAAGATTTCTGTTGTTAAGAAAATGCTGTTGCATTCCCTTCCAACTTCACCCGTGAGCTGAGCTGACCCTTATGGGGTGGTCTGAACCCAGCTCAGTGCCAGCTCACCTCCTGGGGGCGTCTGCTTCTCACTCCCCCTTCATTAGCTTTACAGTGAGATATGCCCATTGTAATAATCAATGTTTGTGTTCAAAAAATGTTAATGGCTGGGTATATACCACATGCCATCTGTTATCAACGCTGTATTTTAATGAAGAGCCCTTCTCTGACAGCACAAGGGACTCTGTGGAAGTTTCAAGATCTAGAAATATCGGGGAGTGAAACCTGAAGCAAAATTTGGCAGCTTTCAAATTATTTATTACCTGGGACTTTCCCTGAATCGCTGCAGCCTAGAGATGCGGTTCTGCCTGCTTTCTGAGCCTCTGCCAGGTCTCCCTGCCTAACTTTTAGCTGAGGGATGGGCACTCTGCCCTTACTGGGGAGAACCTTTCTCTGATAAGTATACCAGGGCCTTAAGACAAACATATGTCCTTAAAAGCTTTTCCCCTGAAAATTCTCATTTTATTTTCCTGGTTGGTCAAAGCTGCTAACGAAGATGATTTGCTTTGTCCTCACAGAATAACTTCAGACCTCCTTCCCAAGGAGGCTGCAGTTGTAATTTGTGATTAAAGTATTTCAGTATTCCTGGCTGAACCAGAGGTCCGTGGGATTGCGGGGGGATGAGGGTTTGTGACTGACTTGAAGGATATATAATATTTGGGGTAAAATACACCTGTGCCACTTCAAGTTCTCAGGCCAGATCCCAATTCGTGTTTGTTTCCTTCCGAAATAAAACTCGGGTCAGGTTCTTCCCAAAGCTATGCTTCAGCGCTGTTTATTGCAACATCAAGCTTTGGAACAGACGTTGTTAGTCTCGTGTTGGTTTATAGGAAATCTAAAGCAACTTTATTTCCCCAGTGTTCCGCACCGAGGATGTCAGATTTGGAGCTTTCCAAGGAAGCTGCTGCCTTAAAATAGACCAAGAGAATTCCTATTGTTCAGGTGACATAATGAGGCTGAGATGCAAATGCAGAGGGAAGCAGTAGCTGGTATGTTTTGACTGATTCTTTTTTTCCTGACGTCTTCTTTTTTCTTTCCTTTTTTTTTTTTTTTTTTAAATAATATATTTTATGGGGGAGAATAGGGGAAGATCAGCGGCCAGCTTCTGTCTGGTGAAGTTGGGATGCACAGCCTGCACAGAGGGTGAACGTGACTTAACGCCTACATCTGACAGGAACCGATTTAGACATTTTCTCCATCTCTGCAGAGGGCTGCACTGCAGTATTAAACATCGGTGCCTGATTTGTTCCCCCCTCCCCCTTTCTCAAAGGAGGAGAGGAGGAACAAGCAGAAGTTAATAGCTGGTGGCCAGTGCATTCACTGTAGCTTTATAAGCACTGAATTGAAGTCCTTGCCCCAAAATGTGTGGGTAGGTTCTGATATAAAACCAGGTCCCCTTTGCAACCATAAGCATTGCACTGTGAGGAGGGGAAGCTGATGTAAGCAGCACCCTGACCACAAATTCTGCTGAGGACCACAGGAACACATCTCAGTCAAGCTTCATTGAACCCAGCACGTCCTCACAGACTGTTTGAGTGAATCAGCGTTTACCAGCATCAGGCTAAATTTTGTTGTTGAAAATCCTACTTGCATCAAATGGAGTCCGAAGCAGGGCAGCTGGTACAGCCCTGGAAATGAAGAGGCCTCGGGTCTATGCCCAGTTCTGCCACCAGCCTTCTCCTACAACCCCTTTCCTACAAGGTCATTTTACTTTTTGTCCTTCAACTTACCCCCATCCTGTGTGAAATAAGAGGGCTACGAAAGACCTAGAAGTTATCTCTCCAAAGTATTATTTTGTCAACTAAAAAAGCCATGGCAACATAAAGCTACAACACAGTTTCCATCACAAGACTAACTTGAGTCAGTTACTGCCTTTGAAACATCTGTGGTGTGGGCTAAAAGTAGACTTACTACCAGAATTGAAGTACATTGAAGGAGTCACAAAAAATATCCCAAAACCGGGGGAGGAAAGAGGGAATATCAGATAAGAGAGGGGGGAAACAAAAGAGTGCAACAACAGTTATGAAATACCCAACAGTTTCCTTGCTTCTGTTGTCGTCGTTCTTTTTCCAGCCGGACTGATGAGTTTGCTAGATTTGTTGAATTGTGATATAGTGAACAGAACCACTGTTGAGACTCTCATTGTTAAGTTTCTTGATACTAACAACATTCCTGCAAGGAATGACCTGCAGCTAGGGGTTTATACCACCGCTTCCTTCTGTAGGACTGGGAAGTTGTAGGAGTCCTACCTAAGGGATTTATCCAGATGTGTACCAGTTCCTATTTTGCCTTTATCCTACATTATGCTAACATCTATCCTTGCTGCATTCCTCCCTGTTCTAGGAATGCATCCATCTAGAGGTTGGAAATGTGGGAATAAGATCACCAGATGATATTTTACTTGGAGAAATGCAAATATATGTCCTGGAAGGGGAAAATTTGCTTCTCTGCGAGAGAGATTTGAGACATCTGAAATAGCTGAGGTGGGAACGTTTTGGTCATGACTTTGTGATGTGACTAGCAAAACGGGCCAGTCTGGGGCCTGCCTGTATGAAGGCAGCATGCCCTTGGACACAGCACACTTGCTTGGATCTGTAAACGGCACAAAGGATTTTTATTAAAGAAACACATTTCTATAATGCTTTTCACTTGAAAATGCTTTTTCACTCAGAGTGCTTTAGTAGGCTCAGAAGACGCTGGGGAACAATCGATGCAGAAGCTGTGCTGTAAATCTTGCAGCATTTATTTCTACAGAAGTCGTCTTTTCTTACTCCCTTTTTACTCAGACATCAAAAGGAAAAGAACAACAAGACGAAGGCAAAGGCTGAGGCTCACTCCCAATGCTTTTCTCTATCATTTTTGCCAAAGAAAAGAAGAAAGGAAACGAACACCATTGCATGTAAATGATCTTTTTTCTTCCTTGCTTACTTCTAGACACACTTCCATTGGTTCACTATCATTAAGCAGAAGGTAGTGAAATGATTTATATGTCAGACCTAACAGACAATATTGTAATCGTACCATTCTTTTAATAGATACTTTGACTCCTGCAAGCTTTGAATCAAAACCTTTATTTCAAATGCACACATACTTCAGCAAATTTCAGAAGTAATTGCCAGTTTCATGGTTTGTACCTGATAATACACTGAGCTAAAGCCAGGATTTGAAAGTTTGGAAAATATGGTTCTGGATTTTTTAGTCAAAGGCCATCCGAGATAATGAGCAAGAAGAAAGGAAGAGTGTTAATGCTTTATGGGTCAGGTGTGCAGGGGTGTGTGATATACTTGGTGCTTTTAAGATATGCCAGAAAGTCTAATCCCAAGGCCAGGGAGGCAACCCAGCAAGCAGAGGAATTTGGATAATAAAAGGAAGTATCAACACGAATTGATGACTGCTGTAGTTAGGGCGTGCATTAAGGGGAGTTTAAAGCCCCCTTAAAGAGAAATACAGGCTCTGCAGTGTTGTTAGGAGAGCATTGTCTGAGGGATGGACCAACGAGCAAAGTATGCTGGAGAAGGGGGACAGGCTTATGTGCAGCCTTGAAGGAGGATGGGGAATCATTGCGGCTCCTGTACACACGTGCCAATGCTGTGGCTGTGCCGGGATTGCTGGGCTCATCCCGGCTGGCGCCCACGCAGCCACACATAGTAGGTGCTGCTGTTTCAATGCTCGACGTGGGGAATCGAGGACAGGGTTTGCAGGGGTGCAGCGAGCATCTTCTGCTCTCACAGAGGCAAGTGAGAAGTATTGCTTGCTCTGAAAATCAGGTTTTGCTCTTTTCAGACTAGCTGTTTTTGTAAATACTGACCTTGCCGGTTTTGGTGCCTTGTCCTGGTACAGGAGTGTTTGGAGATGTTCCTGTGAAAAGGGTAATTTCTTCTTGGTTTTGTAATATTTTACATTAAAATCTCCTTTGTCCCTTCCTTTCTGCCCTTCCCCCAAAGTGTAGTCTCCTGTCTCCATAAGGAGTGTACCTGGCCTTGGCTGGTGCGTCACCTCTCCATCCACCCCGGGGACACTAACCTGTGATGAAACTCTACTGACGCCGAGCTGATGAAAATTGCGTGGGAGACTCTGAATGAGAAGGTGTGTAGAAGTCAGTCACCAAGGTAAAGCAAATCTTTTCAAATCCCTTCCTTGGCAGGCAAAATAGGAAGAGTCTCTGAGCGTGGTAGGTAGGGGGTGGTTCACGGTGCTGTGCTGGCTGCACCACGCAATGCTCTGGCCCCCGGGGTGACTCTCCTGAGGGCTGGTGGCACCAGCAGCAGGGACTGAGCTTGCTCACAGTGGGAAGTCAGGCATTTTGCTAGAAGGTATTTATGCACATGAGTACTGGCTATGTGATGCAGCAGCTGTGTCTCACAGTGTGAAGCCTGCATCACCCTGTCATCTTGATGAAACAAGGCCGGGGTGGAAGGACCGCTCCCCCCACCATCATAGCTGATAGCAGCTCTCTGTTCCCACGTAATGGGCAGTCTCCCTGCGCATAACAAACAACCTTTGGAGGACTGTGGAAATAGAAATGCTAGGGTGTAAGTAGGCCTCTTGATTGAACCTTCACCTTGTCTCCTGAAACAGTAATCACTGTGTAACCTTCGTGATAAACTAGTTCATGCGCTGAAGAAAGCAGAATCCAGACTGGCTGTGAGTGGTCCTGTAGCCTTGTGTGTGTTACAGATATGTACAACTCGCACCCCGTTATCTGTCTTTTGCATAGCATCTCTGAGAGAATATAAACCCTGTGGTGTTCACACCAGCAGAGCCTGTTTCTCTGCTGCTCAATCTTCTCTCTTGTAGCTATCGTAAATAAATGGCTGCTCTTCTGACCTGACCCACATTTATACTCTCATTATTCCACGATGGGATGGACGAGCCAGCAGCTTGCACTGTGTTTGAACAACATTGTCTACATCTTAAAACACCTGAGATACAACGCTCTGTAGCGGGGCTGCTGGTGTCGGAGACAGGGCTTGTGCACTGTTTTCGAGTACCTGGGAGGCTGTGCTTTGGAAATTGGGCATTTCACTGATTTACATATACTGTGAGGAGAAGGCTCATTTAATCATATGTAGCCTGGAAAGACAACGAAGGGTGGCACTTGACCAGACACAGTTTTCCGAGGTTACCACTGGATGCTCATCGTTCTCTCCATCGTTATTCCAGCCTAGCAAATATTGCCCTCACAGAAGTCAGGGCTGCTTTACGACAACTTGTGCCATTTATATTGGCTAGAGAAACACAACTTGCGTGAAAAGACATACGATTTATTTTTAGTCTACTTAAAAGCTTTACCAGTCTGCTTAAAGAGTCCCCATCAATCCACTTACAATGATGCTAACAATGATAAATGGTATTATCTAGACTATTAGAGAGAAAGGGGATAAAAGAAAAAAATCCTTAACATGCCAGTGTCAAAACTAATACACACACACAGCTCTTTAGCTGCTGCAGCTTGCCCCGGGTTCTGCCCAGGCACCGGATTCAGAGGCGCTGGCTGTTCCCCAGGAGAAGGTGGGAGGGCTGCAGGTAGCACAGACCCACCAAGTCCTTTACGCCCAGCAATGCGACGCCAATGGTGGGGCCCCTCCGTCTGCCTCGCCGGGGTGGTGGTGGTGGGGATTCTGCCTCCTCCTCTGCTAGAGTCCATCTGGGGCTGTTTCCACCCTGTTTCTAAGGCGCTCTCTCTGCTGTGCTCCTCAGTCCCCAGAGCCAGGTACATCCGCACTGGGCCTCCAGGCAGAGCCACGCACACCTTGCAGAACTGCTCCTCACCCTCCTTCCTGCCCGCGAGCGCTGTTTCCCAGACCCAAGGTCACGTTCCTCTGTTGGTGCAGCGGTTGCCCATGGGGGAGTAGTTCATAGCTCCGGGGCTGCCGGTATCGCCCTGTGCCGGAGGTTTCAAGGCCCCGCTGCCCTCCCCTGCCCGCACCCCCACGACACATTTTTCCTGCCGGCTCAGGGACCGATTGCTGTGCCCGCAGCTGCTCCTGCTGCGCTGCAGAGATACAGCCCAGCCGTGCTGCTGGAGGCCTTTCGGCGCCCCTTGGACCAGGCGAAGCAAAACCTGAGTGCAGATGGGTGAGGGCCCCGGGTCGTTAGATGGTTGCTGTTATAGCTACGGAGCTCACACAAAGCTCCCCACATGGCAAGTCCCAACCAAAGCAAGGCTGGCGAACCTCTACGTTAGGTTTTGCAGTATTAGTACACAGCCTGTGGTCTGTTTCTTGCAGCGGCAAGACCTTCATGGGCTATGGTCATACAGACCCCCTTCTGATAGTCCACAGCCATAAGCTGTCACACACGAGTCCAGCAAGGACGTTGCAAACCCTCCTGTGGCTCAAGGCTCCTTGCCAGGACCGAGCAATCAATCTTCTTGGAGGCATTTGCTTTTTCCTATCTGGTCTTGCCTCGTGTGGGTCTGAGGGTGGCCTGTTGGTCTTGGCTTTGCTGTATAGCTGCTACTTGGTTTACTTAATATTTGGTTTTATAGACAGGATAATTTGTGCAATTAACCAAATACCCAGGATTACACTTCTAGGCTGCACAGGCTAGTTAAAGTTTCAGTAGCTGATGGGAATCCCGCCAAGGAGGGATTTACACCAAGAATGTTGCTCAGCACCTTTTATTGTGGTTGTAGTAAGAGCAACTTGCTCAGTCTTGTCACGTACTGCAAACCTTGCTTTGGTGGCTTGTTTCACTGCCTGTGGGACTACAAATGTTACAACTGGATGCTCCATTACTGGCCACAGCAGCTCAAAACCTAAACAAAATATTACTAGGCTTCGTTTAGTACACAGTTAAAAAGTTTCTAGTAATTTTAGTGTCACTTCTAAAAGCATTGTATAATTAAAATCGTACCATTAAATTAAAGTCATGTTAAATGCACGTGTATTATCAGACAACTTAGACATGCAGAGGTGATTTCTGGATGCTGGGTATACACACAAACACAGCTGGATCCCACATAAGTGATTACAGACACACTAGAAACCAAGGGATACATTTCATATTCGCATCTGGCTAAACTCTGTTCTAAACTGATTGAAAACTGGTATCTTCTTGCATGCAATTTGCACGTCTTTAGTGCCTCCTGCTTGCTGGCATCCTTCCAGAGAGGCGGCTGGGAGCTGCCCGTCATCACTGGTGTACAGCTCTCATCTCAGAAACCGTCCTGCTCTAAGTTTCTAAAATCACCTCATCATCTCGGTCTCTTCTCCCAAGTAACGAGCGATAGGACGAGAGGAAACGGCCTCAGGCTGCGCCAGGGGAGGTTTAGGTTGGATATTAGGAAAAACTTCTTCACCGAGAGGGTGGTCAAGCATTGGAACAGGCTGCCCAGGGAAGTGGCTGAGTCTCCATCCCTGGAGGTATTTAAAGGACGGATAGATGCGGTGCTTGAAGACATGGTATAGATGGACTTGGCAGTGATAGGTTGATGGTTGGACTCGATGATCTTAAGGGTCTTTTCCAACCTTGACGATTCTATGATTCTATGATTCTATCTCCTCCATAACAAAATAGAATTTTTCATCAGACCAATACATGATTAC